>NC_136493.1:37103852-37136352 GCF_053919585.1 Euprymna scolopes | reverse complement strand
TTGTTGTTCAATTCTGCTACAATCTGACTCTAACATATGAATGCATTGTCTAGAATATATTTGGAAATAATTTGATTATTATTAATCCTCCCTAGGGGCATAAAAATATAATATTTTAAGATGAAGGATTGCGTTGATTACAGGATGTCAGTTTGACACACAGCAGGAGTGAAACTAATTTGCAGCAAAGAGTGGGGTGTCACTCATCTGCATCTATTTTCTGCATCTCACAACAGATAGCATAACTTGCAGCATACTAGAACTTGATTAATTCATCTTGATCTAAACATTCAACCAATAAAATTTTATCCTTGCATTTAAATAACAAACCTTGATCCACACATTCCATCAATAAAATTCGATCCATTTATTTAAACAACAAACCTTGATCACCATATCTCCTATGGGTATCCCTGCACTGACCGACTGAATGTTGTGTTTATAGACTCAACTCTACCCAGGCATCGAAATGGGAAAAGTGGGTAGATTCTAGTTGAAAACACTTGTCTTGTATACGGCACACATATATATATATATATATATATATATATATATATATATATATATATATATATATATATATACACTAGCTGTACCCTGCCACGCGTTGTCGTGGCTCAATTTAGTGTAATGGAAAAATCTAATAAAAAGAGAAAATGCATGTTTCTTATATTGTTAGTACAGCAATTCACTCCAAAAGTGTAAAACAAAAAAAAATTTTTTTTAAATACAAATCTGACCATCAGTCAATGGATTAAGCTAAACGTTGCTAAAATGTTGGAATGGTTAATTGATTTTTTTTTTGTGTTTTTTTTTTTTTGTAATCAAAAATCTTACTTTTCAATTAATATTTTGGTGAGGGGGGGGGTACCAAAAACAAATAAATGTAAGCAATGGTAAGGTAAGTTAGATTTCTGCATAACTAGATAATCTGTTTGTTTTTATTTAATGTAAAGGTTTAATCAGTTCGGAAAATCACACAGTGTTTATCAATGTATTTGAAAAAGACAAATGGTCGTGGACTCTGTTGAATATGTTAAGTTTGGGAAAATAAGTAAAAACACTAAAAAAAACTGTACATAACAGTGTAAGAAACCCACCGAATATATGTGACCGTGACATAGGCTGACATATTTGGTGGATTTCTGACAGCATATTGTATCGTTTATTAGTTTTAACTCATTTTCCAAAACAACATAATCAACAGTGTCTCCCACCATTTGTATTTTTCAAATACACTGATAAACACTGGTTTTCGAGTCGACTAAACGTTATATTAAATCAAACGGGTTTGTATTACTGAACACAGATCCAAAAAAGATGTCGAAAAATAAATATATAACAAATGTTATCTAAGGCAAGATAAGTTACTTTTCTACCTAACTGGATAAGCCAGTTTGGTAGAAAAGTAACTTATTTTGCCTTTGATAATATTTGCCTTTTGGCAACTTTTTCGAATCTATGTGTACAGTAATACAAACCAAAAAAAAAAAATATCCAGTTAGGTAGAAAAGTAACTTATCCTGCCTTTAAGGTCCACCTACACAATTTGTTTTAAAATTACTACTTTTAAACGTTTTCGACGATGCTGAATAAGAAAATCTTATTTACAGTTTGCAGAGGAAAATAGTTTTTGAGATATAAAGACCTGTGATATGCACTATAATTCATTGGCGGCTATGAATAAACACTCCCAATCTCCACATAAGAACGGCTTTCAGAATAAATAACGCCTACCCACCCATGTTAAAAATTGTGGAGGTGGACCTAAAGTAATAATTTACCTTTTTCATTTAAATAAATTATTAGTTTAAAGCACAACGCTATTGTGTACAACGGTTTTAATAATGGAAAAGCATTCCTATTTTCTTATATAAAAACAACTCCGAAAAAAAAGCATACTTTCAAGTTTGTTAAAATAAGTTTTATTGAAAAAACAAAACAAAAGCAAAACATTTGTTTACGTATGCTTTATTTCTTAAATATAACAATTCCTGTTTTACACTTTTAACGAACGTAAATTTCACGGTGTCTGTTTTTCTTTGTTTTTTTTTTTGTTTTTTTTTTTGTTTTTTTTTTTATATTTTGTTACATTAGGTCCCCCTCCACGATTTCTTTTGAAATTACTACTCTTAAAGGTTTTTGACGATGCTGAATAAGAAATGCATATTTACAATTTGCAGAGGCAAGTATTTTTCGAGATATAAAGACCTGTGCTATGCACTATAATTCACTGGCGACCATGAATAAACACCCCAACCTCCCAATACTAACAACGGCTTTTGGAATGAAAACCGACAATCTCCCCATGTTAAGAACAGCTTTAGGAATAAACACCCTCAATATTCCCATGTTAAGAATGGCTTTCAGAATAAACGCCCCTAACCTCCCTATGTAAAAAACGGCTTTTGGAATAAATACCCCCATCCTCCCCATGTTAAGAACGGCTTGTAGAATAAATAACGCCTACCCACCGATGTTAAAAATTGTGGATGTGGAGCTAAAGTAAAAATTTATATATGTTTTTTTTAAATAAATTGTTAATTTAAAGCACAACGCTATCACAGTTTTAATAAAGGAAAATCATTCATGTTTTCTTATATAAAAACAACTCGGGGGGAAAAAAGCGTACTTTCTAGTTAGTTAAAATAAATATATAGCAAATAAATGGTATCAAAGGCAAGATAAGTTAATTTTCAACCTAACTGGATAATTTTTTTGTGTTTTTATTTCATGTAAAATGTTTATTTAGCTCGAAAAACATTCAGTATTCACCGATGTGTTGGAAAATTCAAAATGGCGCCGAACTTTCTGCTAAACACGGTAAGTTTAGGAAAATGAGTTAAAAATACAAAACTCTACCACATACTGTTAAAAACCCACTGAATATATGTCAGCGTATGTCACGGTAACATATATTGCGCTAGTTTCTAACAGTATTTTGTATATTTTTTATTTTTAACTCATTTTCCCAAACGTACCGTGTTCAGCAGAGAGTTCGGCACCATTTTGAATTTTTCAACACATCGGTAAACATTGTATGTTTGTCGAACTGACTAAACATGTTACATTAAATAAAATACTAAAAAAATTATCCAGTTGGGTAGAAAAATAACTTATTTTGCCTTTGATAACGTTTATTATATATTTGTTTTTTGACAACGTTTTCGAATCTATGTGTACAGTAAAACAAACCCAAAATATGTTTTATAGAAAAATAAAAGAAAAAAAAAACAATTTTTTACTTATGCTTTATTTCTTAAATGTAACAACAATTGTTAGTTTAAAGCACAAAGCTAATGTGTACCACGGTTTTAATAAAGGAAAAGCATTCATAAAAACATCTCGGAAAAAAGTGTACTTTGAAGTTTGTTAAAATAAGTTGTTTCGAAAAAAAAACATTTTTTTACTTATGCTTTATTTCTTAAATGTATCAATTTGCGTTTTACGCTTTTAACGATTATTAAAAAAAGTTTTTTTTATACGCACGTGTAGTCAGAATCGTTATTTTCCGTCATTTCAAAATGGTATAATTTTATCGTAAGGCCCGCCACAATGAAATTACATTTAAAAAATAGGGAATTTTTGTTTATACTTATCCATTAAACGGATAATGAAATATTGTCATTCGGAAGTCATCAACTTGTGGACTGCTCATTTATACTGGAAATAAAATGGCGAAAATAGTTCCGCATTCATTAGGAAAATATTTTTATTTTATTTGATATTAATTTCTGTGTTACTATTTTTACGATTAAAAAAGTGTGTTAAAGTCAAAATCGTATTTAATATTAATTTCTGTGTTACTATTTTAACGATTTTTTTAAAAAAAGTGTGTTATAGTCAGAATCGTTATTTTTCGTCATCTTTTCTCCGACGATTAAAAGTTGTTTTTTTAATAAGGTAATATTTACTTTTTAATATTTAAAAACATAGTTAGATGATAAAGATTCACTGTTATAAAATTTCATAGAAAACGGGATTGTAAATTTCTAGTGTATCGATTTTGAATAAACCAGACGTTCCATTTATATATATATTTATATATATATTTATATATATATTTATATATATATATATATATATATATATATATATATATATATATATATATATATATATATATAAGTAGTTCAGCCTGGCTTTCCTCGGGCCCTATGTATTGTTCATCATTTTATGTGCTTATGTATATATGTATTAAAAATGTTGACTCATGTCCAGGTAACCTACATCTAAAATTTCAAGACAATACAAAATTGGCGGAGGAGTTTGGTAGAGTTTGCAAAGATCAACTCTTTCAGCTTTGATCTCTTGGCAGAAAAATCCCCGCCCCAAAACTGATTAAAAAGCTTGCTGCATGTCTGAATACACTTTATGTCAAATTTCAAATATTTAGTCCCAAAATCTGCTGAATAGTTTGCTGGAGACTGCAAAGGTCAAGTCTTTTGAACTTTGACCCCTTGGCAGCCAAATTTTCGGCCAAAAATCGACTAAAAAGCTTGTCTTATGTCTGAATAGACTTTATGTAAAATTTCTAATGTTTAGACCAAAAATCGGCTAAGAAGTCAATTTTTCTTTAACTTTGACCCCAAATTTTGACGCCTAAACATTTATTGTTTTGGATTAAAATCAAGTTAAAAAGATTGATCAATGTCCAAAGAACCTACATCTAAAATTACAAGTGTTTAAACCCAAAGTTGCCGGAGGAGTTTGTTAGAGTTTTCAAAGGTCAAATCGTTGAACTTTGACCCCTTTATGCCTTTGCCTTATATTTAACAAGCACCTCTTTACACCTAACAACAAGGCATCCCTAGGATTATCAGTACATATTATCCACCATGTGTTATCTTCTGAAAATTATTATTATACTCTTACAAACTCCCACCCATACACACCTCATAACTTACACTTTAATTTACCTTCGGACTTTCCCTCACGCTACTAAATTAAAACCCTAGTACACTCCCCATGTAATCCACAATCTAACTTGCATTAATCTCATAACATCACTATACAGACATATTCCCCTTATAAGTAATTTTGCGATATAAGTTATTCTGATTAATCCTGCTTAGTAAATATATCATCGCTTTAATTCTTCGTCATAATATTATGCCTGAAAACATACACCATCTCAAAGTACTGCTGTTGTTTCGGTTACCGCTGTTGATAAAAACCTTTAGTGTAAATCCCCTGCATTGACACTATACACCTTACATACGGATAAAATAGAACTATAACCCAACTAACCCTAAATCTACCCCTAAATCAAATACATAAACTACTTACATTATTTAAAACTATGGTAGAAACTCGATACTCCTTTTTACACTACACTTTATATAGTACGCTCCTGCTTTATCTTAGAATTCGATATAGTTCCGCCTAACAACGTCAAAAATTATATTTATTTACTTCGTTCCTGATGATTCTCTCGCTAGACATCACATCGCATTATGTTACCTAGCACCTTCTCTACTCTTCTGATGAGAAGCATTAGGCTTCGAAATACCTTGGTATAAAGAGTCCCTTTTATCCCCCAACTAAATGTATGTATATCCTTATTAAATAAATGATTCATTCTATATTTTCCAATATATAGTATTTGTGAATTCATTTTCAACTCGTATCGTCTCCTATATATATATATATATATATATATATATATATATATATATATCCTGCTATAAGTGAAGATCGTTATTCGGGAGTTGGAAAGGATTAAAAATAGAAGTAATAGACAAAATTCATTTATTTTATTCAATGAAATATGCTTAAAAGAAAAACTGCTGTCTGAATATATATATATATATATATATATATATATATATATATATATATATATATATATATATATATATATAATGATTATGCTCCCATTGTTTTAACGTATGAGGTACTCCACAAAACCTAAGTTGTTCAGAAATACATGCAGATGATTTGTTTATAGTGGTTAAATCTTTGTGCAGAAACAACTGCACATTTTGGTACAACTGCTAATCTCAGTCGGTACAATAGCTGCCGCAAAACAAAGCAGACAATAGATCTCAGGTTTTCCTTCCCCTGGATGCATGTCTTAACAAAGACTAGGGGTGCATCTCCCCAGTGGAGTAAACATGGCACCATATGCTGTCCTAGACATTTCTACATCCTGGCACGATACATACATTACCTAGCATTCTTAAATGGTCACCCATGTGATACCGGCCAGGTTCATCTTTGCTTAACTTCGGTGATCTGACGAGAACCGATGTATTGACATGATTAATCTGTATATGCTTATAAGGCATTGTTTTGCTGTATATGCTTATGCATACACACACACACACACACACAGTAGAACTTGTAAAATTATGTGTACTAGCTCTTACATCTTTTTAATGTGTTTCTTTTTTTTTCATGATGATTTGGAAACCGTTTTTAGCTTTTCTTCTGACAAGTCGAACTCATATATAATCCATGATATATTTTGGTTGTCTAACTGATCCTGAAACGGTTCCTTATAACCTGGATATTTTTATAATGAATAAATTTACTGGAATCTGACTTTTTATTGTTTATTTATACATGCTCTGGAGTTAAAACTTATATCTATTGAGCTTAAATCTTGAGATTCTTTTATTTTTTACAAAGGGGGTCATCACATATCAAAACCCAAAGGCCACTTGAGGATAAGGGTTAATGTGTGTATGGTAGTCATTGAGACAATAGCGTAGTAATCGTTAGTAGTAGAAATTTGGTATAATTTGGTTATTTAAGAGGAAGGTTCAATAAGAATTTGTTTACATTAGACTTGAAGGCAACAATATTATAGTCAGTTGGAAAGCAGACCAGTAGACCAGATTCCATGTTTAGGTTTAGTATCAATAGAATTTGAGGGAAATTGTTGATAATGATTTTAGTGAGACGAGTGCTGTTTGTGAAAGTTTGACAAGGGGAGGGATTATATATTGAAGCTCAGAGGAACACTTGCCATGAAAATAACGATAGAGCAGAGACAGACTCGCATGTCTCTTCTGTGGGAAAGAGGCTGCAGGGAAGAGAAAAGGGTATCACCTACTAGGTTTCACAGCTGGTTTTGAACTCTACCAAGACTTGATAAGGCGTGACGAGCAGCTTCTGCCCAAATATGGCAGCAGTACTCCATTTTAGGGTGTACCTGTCTCTTATACAGATAGAGGATTGCATCGGCAGTGAGATATCTCCTGGAGCAGTAGAATGATCTAACCATTTTTACGGTGATCTTGGCAACAGATTTGATGTATGTGTTCCATTTCAGATCAGGAGTGAAGGTCAGACCAAAAAGCTTGTCTAAACATGGTACTTCCCAAGACAAGAGTCTTTCATTTTAATTGGGGCCAGATGGGGGTCAGAGCATTGACGATGGAAAGAGAGAAGCTTGGTTTTAGATAAATTAACCAGCTACCCTTTGTTCCATTGCACCATGTGCTCAAGACCAGAAGAGAGAGAATCAGAGATCTTGGTCATTGCTGACCTTTGAAGTGTTGCCATAGATGATAGTGTCATCTGCATAAACGTTTATGAATGATCTAAGAATGTGATTTGGGAGATCATTGATGAAGATCGGGAAGGGAGTAAGGTCCTGGATGGAACCTTGAGGGATGCTAGCATTGGTACTCTGAGTTTCTGATTTCTACTCATCAATAACTACTCTTATAAACCTATCAGAGCGAAATAACTTATTAATTGAAAGAACATTTTCAGCTATTCTGTAGCCGGAAATCTTGTAAAGTAAACCATTATTCCATACCCTATCTAAAAATTTAAAACTTAATTGAATTTGATACAAGTAGATGCCACATAATGACAAACAATAAATGCTTAGCCATACATTATTATATTAAATGTAAGTCAATCAAAATTTGTTTCGCTATACTTTATAACACCAAATATGTACTAAAATATAATTTAGTTCTGGGATTTAGTTACGTTCGAAAAAAATTTGTTTACATTATGTTAATTAGCCGTAATATATAATTAACTGAACAAGTCAGTCATCTTTATCTTTTAGGTATGTATGTATTTCTCTCACGACTTCTTATTCTGTTAGTTCAACTACTTTCTAATATTTCTTAATGTCTGTGTGAGAATTCTAAAACTCTCCTCTCCAAAATAAGAAACACTCTGGATTGGTACAAAATTTGCAGTTATCAAACATTTCGACATTCCTCAGTAAGAGCACATCAGATGACTGGTGATATACCAATCTTTTCTACTGAAAGGGGAGGTAATACCTAACCATTTTATAATAAGAAACCATATTCTTCAAAACTGCTCTATGCAGCATCATACTCATTGAGGTTAGCTTCAGCACTCAATCTGATCAGGAACTTCTTTGGCCCTATCGTTATTTTCATGACAGGTGCTCATCTGAACTTCAATCTATGGTCCCCCCTCGCCAGACTTTCATGAAAAACACTCGTCTAGCCAGAACCACTATCAACAATTTCCCACACTCTTTATCTGTGACTACACCTAAACGTAGATTCCATGAACAGGGCTTCTTTCTTAGAACTGCGCGCCTGTGGAGCTCTATTTCATTTGCCTGCTTTCCAGCTGACTACAATCTGATTATCTTCAAGTCCAACGTGAACAAGTTCTTATTGAACCGTCCCCCTAAGTAATCCAAGTTACAAAATTCCCACTAATGTTTACTATGCTAAAATCACAATGACTAATGTATACCCATAAACCCTTATCCTCGAGTGGCCTCTAGGCCTTGATAAGGGGTAACCTCCATGTAAAAAAAAAAAACTCTCTTCAGTCAGAGTGAGGTATGGTTTCTCTCAGTCCTAGTAAGTTCAAGGCATTACCTCCTCTCTCAGGGTTGGTTTATTCCTGATTGCCTTAGCCTTTCCCTACTACCAGGATTGCCTGAGCCTTGTCCTCATCACCATTAGAGGATGGGCCTGTCTATGGTTAGTTTTGTAGCAAAAAAGCGCTGCATATTCCGAGCATTGTATTTCTCTCCACCTTCCGACCTTGTATCACATCTTCCTGTGATTGAAAAGTAGTAAATAAACTACTTCCCCAAATACGAAGTAGTGAAAATTTGCAGTTATTAGACCTCTTGGTATTCTCTGCTATGAAAACCGCTCTCCCTGGTACTGAAGGAGAAAGCAATGCAGAGGAGGGTGACCTAAGACCGAACAAAACAAAATTTATTTTTATATCTGTCCTTCCCTACAGCTCTTTTCTCACTGAAGAGAGGTTTCTATCTACTTGTTATTTCCATGGAAAGAGCTCGACCGAACTCCAGCTTCTGCTTCATCCTTGTAAGACATTTACAGCAAGAACTCGTTTTGCTACAACAAATCATTTTCCCTACTTTTTCCATGTACCTAGCATCAGCTGTATTTTCTATAAACATATTTTCTTTGCAATGACTTCAGTTTTTTAGAAAATGTTACTGCAGGATTACTTCCGTACAGATAGCAACAGGGTCGTCTTATAATCCAATCTTAACAAGTGGATAGGTGCGTTGAGTCTCTACGGTTCTATGTGAGCATTGTCTGAAGATAGCAGTTTCAATCCTACCTAAGCAGGCCAGAGGATTAGTCGGCCAAAACGTGGTGAGATAACAACTATGGAAAGCAGTAATTACTGGGTATAAGTTACAAGACTCATCATTCCTATCCCATCGCGGGTAATCACCTGAAGAAGGCCAGAGAATGAGTTTGCCAAAATGTGATGAAGATGAGGATAACAGTTTGCTTAACAAGTACTGATCATAAACCATTCCCCCATGAGTAAGCACACTTGCAAGACAGTTTATGGCACAAACATGTATTCCTATCACTTTCTTTTCTAACACATTTGCAAGGGCTTCCCACTTTTAGAAAACATTACTGCAGGACTGCTTCTTTAATGATTACAACTTGGTCATCTTTAAATCCAATGTCAACAAAGACTTGTCATAAACCGACCCATAAATAATCACACATAGTTTATATTATTGATCAGCGTTAGTACTACAATAATCCCACTCATATTACAACTGTCCGTCTTATTATATTTATAACCAATAGTAAAAAGTCTTAGTGTAATATAGTCGGGTGTGTATACACATATTGTCAGTGTATATATTTATAAGTTTATATTATCGTCTAGTGTATTATTATATATGAGTGTATATATGTATGACCTATGCCCGTCTAGCATTGTGATCGTCTAATCTAGCGTTCGTTGTGTGTGAATGTACATTTCAATACAATCTATGACAGAAGAATAATATACATAAATACCTTTACAACACAAAGGACGAATAAAACTTATTTGGAGTTTTCAACATCTAGCCAATCGGGAAACATATCTGGTCCATCTTTGATCTTGTTTGACGGGAAGCTGCAAAGTAAATTTATCCTAAGAATGACAAAGCCTCGAGTTTTATTTTCAGTAACTTTTTATTCCAGGGTATGTTTCCCCTTTTGAAACGTTTGCAACGCTGATTCTTTCATTTGATAGACGTTGGGCCCTTTGCTTCTCCAGGCGCTTTGAGCCATTCCACCGGTCGGCTCCTCGACTCTCTGTTTGTCTCCTTCAAACTCTAAACACAAACTAATTTCCACATATCTCAAAAAGATTATCTCCTCTTATAAATGACACCATTAGTATACGTTACTAAGATAATCACCTGATGTTTTTACATGCCATTATTTCTAAGTTGGCAACTAAACTGTTATAACATTTTTAAGTTGCATTCCTAAATTAATGTAAATAAATATTTATTCGAAATATTTTTTATTCTAGAACATATTTTAGCTGTCAAAATTTTTGGCTCGAATAATCATCATAATCATCGACCAGCCACATTTCGGCATTGCCCGGTCAATATGCAACATCAGTACTACCATAATGCCACTCATCTTACAGCTGTCATTCACGTCTCGTTAACCCTTGTCTTTATTGCCAGTAGTAAAAAGGAAAAGAAAATCTAACTCAAAATGTTTTCTAAAATCGGGAATACAATCTTTGCATTTTCTTTGTGATCTGATTTTTGTTATTTTTGCTTTTTGTTTTCATGAGAAATAATCAAACGCAGTTCGTACGATTGATCTATGTTAGTAATCACATAGTGCTCCTCATCTTACAGCTGATTTCTTTCATCTTTCTTTTTTGTTTTCGTTGTAGAAATGCTGGCTGACGTTGTGAGCGAAGCTCCACCACCGATAACCAACTCAGATCAAGAATTGATAATCATCACAGCTGTCTGTTCGACACTTATCTCTGTCACGGGTCTCATTATGGCTGCCATTTTGTGCAGCTGGTGCTTTAGCCGCAAGAAATATGAATCTGATGAGGAGGAGAGCCTGAACGAGTACAAACCTGTCGCTTACGGGGGTGAAGATACCAGCAGCATACGTGACAGCAGCATTGCTGGAATCACCCCCAACCAGAGCCCTTCTCATAATGGTTCAGCCCAGTGCAACAGTTCGAGTACTCAACACCTTACATCGGTGGGAAACAAGAAATCAAGCAAGTAAGTCAGCACAACACAAACTCATACAGATTTTTTTTAAACTGAAATTACTGATTTTTTTTTTTTTTAAATTTCTATGACATAATGAAATGAGGTATTACTATTAAGTTTTCAGTCAGGGCTTCTGTTACGATTTGTGGGATCTAATTAGAAAACCAATACTGTTCATAGCAAAATTTATAGGCGTTTAATTCTGTTAGCCAAAACAGCATTTTGAAAAGCAGAGTTATCTGCCCATACATTTGGTCAGTCGACATCAGGGAAATATTCAATTCATTCAGCGATAACTAATAAAATATGCCTCCAGTTTGAAAGTAATTCTTTTTCGGTTATTATTTATGTAGCAAATAATTATTATTGTTGATGTACACATAATCGTTTTCATCTAACTTATTTCGTCATATTTGTGCCTTACGGTTCACAAAAGACAACTTTTCAATTTATATATATAAAAAATAAATACAACAAAATCACGTTGACACACCAGTTCCCGTTAGATCATCAGAGTTAAGCAACGTTGAGCCTGGTCAGTACTAAAATGATTGACCATTTGTGGAATTCTAGGTGTTGTATATGCTCTACGCTTATCTCGGCATTGTTTCCAGTCGTCTAGCACGTCTCCTTACCACTGGACTCAAGCTGTGCCGTTTCAGGAGAGCTGTGGTTGGAGATGCTTTGTATAATAAAATCTTAAAAGTCAATTTGTCGTTTATAAGGATCAGTAGCCCACTCTTGTAGTTTGCTGTTTCTTTATTCCTATACACCTGACTAATGTTATGTGATAATATGCTATTAATGTACAATAGGATTTAATGTAATACTATATTTAAATATGCTACAAAACAAGACCTATCCAAAGAACAAAAAAAAGAGTGCTCATATTACACAAATTACGTTTACTTTAATACGTTATCAGAAATTAAACATTCTAGAAAAAATGTTGTGATATACACTTAACCGAATCCTTATGTTTCGTTCATAAAATAAGGTTTCAGTAAGGAACAAAGCAGTTTACATAAAAAAGGTATGTTGTAAAGTTAATGTTATGTTTCGTTCATAAAATAAGGTTTCAGTAAGGAACAAAGCAGTTTACATAAAAAGGTATGTTGTAAAGTTAATGTTATGTTTCGTTCATAAAATAAGGTTTCAGTAAGGAACAAAGCATTTTACATAAAAAGGTATGTTGTAAAGTTAATGT
This sequence comes from Euprymna scolopes, assembly GCF_053919585.1. Taxonomy (NCBI): domain Eukaryota; kingdom Metazoa; phylum Mollusca; class Cephalopoda; order Sepiida; family Sepiolidae; genus Euprymna; species Euprymna scolopes. The sequence goes on along the minus strand of NC_136493.1, from coordinate 37,123,654 downwards.
TATGTTTCGTTCATAAAATAAGGTTTCAGTAAGGAACAAAGCAGTTTACATAAAAAGGTATGTTGTAAAGTTAATGTTATGTTTCGTTCATAAAATAAGGTTTCAGTAAGGAACAAAGCATTTTACATAAAAAGGTATGTTGTAAAGTTAATGTTATGTTTCGTTCATAAAATAAGGTTTCAGTAAGGAACAAAGCAGTTTACATAAAAAGGTATGTTGTAAAGTTAATGTTATGTTTCGTTCATAAAATAAGGTTTCAGTAAGGAACAAAGCAGTTTACATAAAAAGGTATGTTGTAAAGTTAATGTTATGTTTCGTTCATAAAATAAGGTTTCAGTAAGGAACAAAGCAGTTTACATAAAAAGGTATGTTGTAAAGTTAATGTTATGTTTCGTTCATAAAATAAGGTTTCAGTAAGGAACAAAGCATTTTACATAAAAAGGTATGTTGTAAAGTTAATGTTATGTTTCGTTCATAAAATAAGGTTTCAGTAAGGAACAAAGCAGTTTACATAAAAAGGTATGTTGTAAAGTTAATGTTATGTTTCGTTCATAAAATAAGGTTTCAGTAAGGAACAAAGCAGTTTACATAAAAAGGTATGTTGTAAAGTTAATGTTATGTTTCGTTCATAAAATAAGGTTTCAGTAAGGAACAAAGCAGTTTACATAAAAAGGTATGTTGTAAAGTTAATGTTATGTTTCGTTCATAAAATAAGGTTTCAGTAAGGATCAAAGCAGTTACATAAAAAGGTATGTTGTAAAGTTAATGTTATGTTTCGTTCATAAAATAAGGTTTCAGTAAGGAACAAAGCAGTTTACATGAAAAGGTATGTTGTAAAGTTAATGTTATGTTTCGTTCATAAAATAAGGTTTCAGTAAGGAACAAAGCAGTTTACATAAAAAGGTATGTTGTAAAGTTAATGTTATGTTTCGTTCATAAAATAAGGTTTCAGTAAGGAACAAAGCATTTTACATAAAAAGGTATGTTGTAAAGTTAATGTTATGTTTCGTTCATAAAATAAGGTTTCAGTAAGGAACAAAGCAGTTTACATAAAAAGGTATGTTGTAAAGTTAATGTTATGTTTCGTTCATAAAATAAGGTTTCAGTAAGGAACAAAGCATTTTACATAAAAAGGTATGTTGTAAAGTTAATGTTATGTTTCGTTCATAAAATAAGGTTTCAGTAAGGAACAAAGCAATTTACATAAAAAGGTATGTTGTAAAGTTAATGTTATGTTTCGTTCATAAAATAAGGTTTCAGTAAGGATCAAAGCAGTTACATAAAAAGGTATGTTGTAAAGTTAATGTTATGTTTCGTTCATAAAATAAGGTTTCAGTAAGGAACAAAGCAGTTTACATAAAAAGGTATGTTGTAAAGTTAATGTTATGTTTCGTTCATAAAATAAGGTTTCAGTAAGGATCAAAGCAGTTACATAAAAAGGTATGTTGTAAAGTTAATGTTATGTTTCGTTCATAAAATAAGGTTTCAGTAAGGAACAAAGCAGTTTACATAAAAAGGTATGTTGTAAAGTTAATGTTATGTTTCGTTCATAAAATAAGGTTTCAGTAAGGAACAAAGCAGTTTACATGAAAAGGTATGTTGTAAAGTTAATGTTATGTTTCGTTCATAAAATAAGGTTTCAGTAAGGAACAAAGCATTTTACATAAAATGTATGTTGTAAAGTTAATGTTATGTTTCGTTCATAAAATAAGGTTTCAGTAAGGATCAAAGCAGTTACATAAAAAGGTATATTGTAAAGTTAATGTTATGTTTCGTTCATAAAATAAGGTTTCAGTAAGGAACAAAGCAGTTTACATAAAAAGGTATGTTGTAAAGTTAATGTTATGTTTGGAGATGTTCAGCAACAAATTATTCTATTTCTGTTTTAACCCATTAAGTCCCAGTGTATCTATTTTTTTTTTAATATTCAGTTGAATCTTCCAAAGTGATATAACGATAATCATACAATTAATTTTTTTTTAGTCCCAAGGTATCATTTTTTTTTTTTTTTACTATTGAGTTGCTTCTTTGTGTAATGACTAAAAACGGGTTAGAATGTACAAATTGAAAGGAAAAGGTTATTCATTTTATTTACAAAACGAAATATTGGCTCTCCCATAAATAGCATACTTTATATTTGGGTTTAAGTTAGGGAAAATCGGTGCAAAACTGTGAAAATTAAGATAATGAAATTTACCAGGTGAAGATCAAACGATGGTATTACGAATATGCATGTGTAACGTAATAACTATTTGTTCATGTTTTAATTTTTAGCCTTGCAGCAAACATGTTTTCATAGCTCAGGCGTTAATATCAAAGGAAAAAGTAGATCATAAACTAAACGTTTTGGTTTCGATTCTCAGTGGTGGCGCACGTCATCTTTTTTAAACTTCTCAAATCATTACTATATATTAGGTCCAATATAATCTATACATCTATAAAGTGTCTGTGGGTGTGTCTGTCTGTGTAAATTTCCCTACACAATAACTCTGTCAATTTTCAGTCTACAGACTCGAAATTTGATATACAGGGCATGGAGATTTGGGAAAATCGTTTTAATTCTTTTTCGGCCAGAAATTAGGCTTTTAAGGGGTCAAAGTTCACCGATTTCACCTTTGAGAACTCTACCAACTCCTCCAAAAATTTTGGGTCTAAACAATTGAAATCTTAGATATAGGTTCCTTGAACATAGATCTAACTTAGTAACTTGATTTGAGCCCAAAACAATAAATGTTAAGGGGTAATAATAGGGGCCAAATTTTTAAACATTTTTTACCTATGCGGTCTCTACCAAATTACTCTAACAATTTCTAGTGTAAACATTTGAAATTTTACATAAAGAGTATTCAGAGATAAGGCAAGCTTTTTAATCAGTTTGGATCGAAAATTTGAGCTACCAATATATAAATGTATGTATTGATGTTTGCATGTATGCCTAAAAACTTCGACAGAGGTGACGGATTTTCACACAATCAGTATCGTTTTGAAGCTCGACCCTTCAGAGGACAAATATCGAAAAATTGGCTAAAAAACATTAATTTCTTGACTCTCAACTGAGCACTTTTCTACAGGGAGGGGTCGCTTTTTTCACCAATATTTTCGAAAGTCATCCTCTCCTTTCGATGATCTAGCCTTAATTTAAACCTATGTCACTTCCAGTTTGGTGGGGGTCGTAACAGCAAAGATATCACGTTTTTTTCCTCCTTCGCACTTTTTTTTTTTGCTCAACACACACCTCCAAAACACCCACGCAACGCAGGGCACCAATGCTAGTATAATATAGTAATAAATACGAAATCTGCATTCATCAAAATATCATAGTTAAGCGTATTTTACGACCGGGCCATGTCGCATGACCTGCTAGTGTGTGTATATATATATATATGAGATGTAGTTTGCTTGAGGCATTGTGTGAGATAGGTATATAAAAGAGATTTAGAAGGCTATTATTTGTGATAGCCTTCTAAATCTCTTATATATATGTGTATGTATGTATAGAAGTTGCTGACAGAAACTGTAGAACAATACGGACAAAACGTTGTTGGAATTATCACTATCTGCATTATCCAAGAAGTTACAGGTAGTTACATAATAAAAACTCAAGGGAGACTTACAATAATCCATGTGAAAAATTTTCAGAGAACAAGGTTAACTGATCATCACTTGATTGTCATCTCTAATAAAACTTGGAACTGCACAGAAATTTCAGCCTGACATTTAAAACTGTTATGGAATCGTTCCCTTCCCATTAATGGGCTCTTCCAAATACTATATTAATTAAGAGCCAAGTGCTCTGAAAGGAATGGGACTCTTTACCAAGATCGAACTGACAAGTAAGACTCGTTTACATCACCACTTTGGTTCTTTTTGGTATAGTTTTAAAACCTATACTGAGTTATCCTTTCATGGTTCCAATTTTGGGTCGACGTCACAAAGAGTATCGACATCAAGGGGTTTCCAATCGCAAGACCAAACATGAAAAATGTTTGAATGCTTGTCTATTATGAAGTATTGTAATCTATGCTCATTGGATTAGTTGCTGTTGCATTCAAAGAAAATTGAACACTTAATTTAAATTTTCATTATCTATAATATGGTTCTCTCCAGAATGTGCTGCTGCCATTGCACACAGAAATTACTTTTTCCATTGCTTCCAACGTAATAGATGTACTGAGACTAAAGCCGCTTTCAGGACTGCCAGCAACCACTGTAAAAAAAGTAATAAAGAACGCAAGAGAGTTGTATGCTCAGTCCGTCAAGTCCAAAGTAGCTGAGCAGTGGCTTGGTACCCACCAGTTTTTGCAAATACCAAACAGAATCCTGAACAGATGCGTGTGTTCTATCCCAACTATCATAAATGGACCTGAGGTAATCTTGTCAGCATCAGACAAAGCCAACTCTTTGCCAAGAACTTTGCACCTAATTCTACCCTTTGCAACCAAGGCCGCCAACCTCCAATATTTCCTCTTGTATCAGAAAACATGCAAATATCTGTACGTGATGTTGCCAAGCTAATGAAAAACCTTGATTCCAGTAAAGCAACCGTCCCTGACGGTATTCCAATTATAGTACTCAAAAGACTTCTACCAGAACTAGCGCCCATCCTTACAAAACTGTTTAAACGTTGTCTTAAAGAGAATTGCTTCCCATCACTCTGGAAAATCTCATCAGTATGCCCTGTATTTAAGAATTCAGGTGATCGCTCATCTCCCTCTCAGTACAGGTCAATAAGTCTCCTGAAATCAGAAGTTCACAGTATTAATGCTGGAGTTCCTCAGAGGTCCATCCTGGGCCCAACTTTCTTTCTGATCTACATTAATGATCTTCTAAGTCATATTCTTGCATCATTCATAGACATTTATGCTGAAGACACTACTATCTATGGCAGCCCATCTAAGACCGTAAACGACCAAGTTCTCTCTGATTCTCTCTCCTCTGATCTGGAGCAAATGGTACAATGGGGAAAGAGGTAGCTTGTTACTTTTAATGCATCTTAAACCAAGCTTTTATCTTTACATCATTAGTACTCTGATCCCCATCTGGCATCAATTGAAATGAATGGTTCTCGTCTTGGAGAAGCCTCATGTTTTGACAAGCTTCTCGGCTTGACCTTTACTCCTGACCTGAAATGGAACACATACATTAAATCTGTTGCAAAGACTGCTGGAAAAATGGTAGGATCATTCTATCGATCCAATAGATATCTCACTGCTGATGCATTTCTCTATCTGTATAAGAGCCAGGTCGTCCAAGGATGGAGCACTGTTGCCACATCTGGGCAGGAGCTGCTAGAAAAGACTTATCCTGCCTTGATAGAGTTCAAAATAGACTTTGTAGCCTCGTAGGGGATGTCCTTTTCTCTTCCCTGCAACCTCTTTCTCACAGAAGAGATGTTGCGAGTTTGTCTCTGCTTTATCTTTATTTTCATGGCAAGTGCTCGGCTGAGCTCCAATTTATGGTCCCCACTCGCCAATCTTTCACAAGAAACACCGTCTAGCAGAAAACACTATCACTAATTTCCCCCATTCTTTATCTGTGCCTAAACCTAAGCGTAGATTCCATGAGCAAAGCTTCTTTCTTAGCACTGCACACCTGTGGAATTGTTTTCCGTTTTCCTGCTTTCCAGCTGACTACAATATGGTTGTCTTTAAATCTAACGTAAATAAGTTTTTGATGAGCCGTTTCATATAAGTTAACAAATTTACCGAATTTCCATTACTAACGATTACTATATTGTCCAATTTCTACTGTACACGCTTTAACCCTTATCCTCGAGTGGCCTCTTGGTCTTGATAATGTGGTTATGCCTATGTAAAAAAAAATATATAAACCTCACCTGTCTGTTCAAATTTATGTATGTATGTATGTCTGCCTAAAACTTTCGACAGAGGGGACGGATTTTCACAAGATTAGTATCGTTTTGAAGCTCCAAAAAAATGGCTGAAAACATGAATCCGTTCACCCTCAACTGGGCACTTTTCTACAGGAAGGGGTCGCTTTTTTAGCCGATATTTTCGAAAGCTATCCCCTCTTTTCGATTGACTAGCCTTAATTTAAATATTCGTCACTCCCGGGTTGGCAATGGGCACAACAGCAAACACATTCTTTTCTTCACATTTTTTCCTCCTTATCTAGTAGCACTTTTTGTTTTCTCACCCCCCCCAAACACCCGGGCAACGCCGGGCACCCAGGCTAGGGTTCAAATAAAGAACACACTTCTTTTATTATATCTTTTTAAAACTACACGTACGTTTGTACTTGCAGTTTTAAATAGAACCAAACTATTGCTTGAATTAAAGAAAAATATTCTGAAATGATTTAAAATTTTTAAACTACTTTTGTAGGCGTGTAGCCCTTATGATAACACAAACTAACACTGATAGCTTTAAGGAGACTCTGAGTTTGACATGCCTGCTTTGAATGAATTGCAAGTAATTAAATTTACATTCAATTTCAAGACATTATGCTCACGGAGGTTGGCCTCTTAGACACTAAATGTTGCTTGATCTCAGACACTAATTAATTAGAAAGAGTTAACATTTCTTTTCATCTGATTTAGATTGTGTGTCCATACAGACCATAAAAACATATTTAAATTCGGTAGCAAAATAATTTAGTAGAAAAAGTATGCATAATTTTTATCCTGTACTTTTACCAAATACGTACAGATAGATATTTATTAATTCAACGAGTCACTCAGTATAGAGCAACGTGGATGGATTAGGCATGACGTGGACGGTGTCGAAGAAATATATTTACCACCATCTCTCGTCTCTTTGTTTTGTTTTTCTTTGTGTGTGTGTGTGTGTGTGTGTGTGTGTGTGTGTGTGTGTGTGTGTGTGTGTGTGTGTGTGTGTGTGTGTGTGTTTATATTGACCGAATTACATTGTTTCATTATCCTACCATTGACGTCTAGGCATGTCCAGGTTGGTTCTTTGTTTTTACGTTTGCTATTCACAAAACCCGTCATTACCTGACTATAATCCAACAATAATAGATCTTTTTACTTTTATAATATTTGTTTATTTGTTTAGCAGAGGCATGCCATAATGTTGGATTGTTCCGAATGGTTCCAAAACCAAATACATGTATCTAAATTTTGCAACACCAATCTGGTCTTCTCAGATGGTGTACCAATGTAACTTGTTCAGGCAATTCAAATATAAACGACGATTTACCAACTCTAGTTATCATAGAAATTTGTGTATTTGCCAGGCAATCAATTATCTCCACAAAATGTGGAAATCTTTTATAAAGAATGCAACAAAACTCACTATTTTGAAGACCTCGCTTGAATCCATCTTACTCTTCGATTATTAATGTTGCTCAATCTAAAAAACTTGATAGCTCATTCATCAAAATAATCGTTTATAATATCGCGGCAAGAACATGTAACAAACAAAATTGTTGCTTTCCATGCATATCTGGTGCCGTTTGCTGGACATTTATCCCGGCAAGATGAACCTGCTGGAAAAGTGCTTCTGTGAGGTCTAGCAAACGGCTAGTACGCCTCATATTAAAACCAAAAATGCTTTAAAGAAGGACACAGTCTTCTTTAGGTTGGAGCTTCTAGCCGGAATAAGTAAATAAGCATCATGATGCATAGACTTTTACAGTGCAGGGTGTCATTATTACCGTCAGTTAGGAGATTCGAACCCGGCCACAAAGCCATCTCTGACTCCATTAGCAAGGAACAAAACCACACGGCCAACTGCGAGAAATATAAAATTTAAATAAACATTTGTTTTTAAATGTCGAGACGTCCGTCCATAGTAATCTAATGATTATAACATCATAATCTATGCATGCAAGCTTAAGTGACCGACTTTCATTTCAACTGTAAAGTGCTCAACAATAAGAACTGACATAATTATTACTATATATATATATATATATATATATATATATATATATTATTTTTAAAATATAATTATCCACTGACACGTGTTTCGTCGTCTACAACTCATCGGAGTGGCTGATCTAAACAAATAACATCTCTCTATCTCTCTCTTTCTCTCTCTCTCTCTCTCGATATATATATATATATATATATATATATATATATATATATATATATATATATATATATATATATATATAAACAAACTGTGTTTCTTGCTTTATTGCAGGTCATAATGTTTTAAATAACTTCAATAATATTAATCATAAAAATTTGAAATTTTGCACACTAATAGAGTACTCTGAAAAAGATAAGCTACCAATATATTTTTCAAATTTATATGATATTTCAAAAGTTATAGGCATTTATGTTTTTGTGCTGCCATTTTCACTGCTTCTCGCTTTATTGCCGGTTTGTAAAAATACAGTTTAAAGGTAATAAAACTATAATTTTGCTCATCAAACTCATTTTATTCAATAAATTAAATCGTAAGTAACAATATGAATGAAATGTAAAAAAGAATTCATTAGATATGTAACACAAAACCAAATTATTTATCAACATAATTCCCATTCCTTGTCATTAGCTTAAGCAGTTTGCTATCAACAAATGGGGTCAATCTCTTGATTTGAGAAGGTGTTATTGTACTTACAACTTCAACAATTTTATTCCTTTTTATGTAAATTGTTGTCCTCCTTCATAAACCTCCCTCTTCAAAATTGACCAGAATTGCTCAATTGGGTTTAAGTCAGGGAAACAAGGCGGCCAATTCATAAGAGTCTTACCCTTAATCCCCAGAGATGCGAGAAAGGAAGCTGTAGCCTTTGCTGCATGAGATGGAGCATTTTCGTGCATAAAAATCAGCTGACGTCAACGAAGTAAAGGCAGGTCATACAACCAAGGGGACAAATGCTCATTTAAAAACTGTATGTATGCTTGGCTTGTGAGTTTCAAATCTTCAGGAACTCGTAAAGGTCCTAATAATATATCACCTATGACACTAAAACATAACTTCCCTGCCTCCTTGTTGACGACAAACACGATGTGGGATAGCATCTCTGGTAGGACTCCAAACTTTAGCCCATCCATCTGGATCATCAAGTGTGGCTCTAGCTTCATCTGTGAACAGAATCTGTTAGAAGTTTGTTTTCATGTATTTTTCTGCCCACGCAATACGTTTTTTCTTATGAGTTTGGTTTAAGGGAGGTCGGGAAATGAGCTTCAGATTCCTGGCCATTTCATTCAAAACACTGCATCTGGTTTTTCTGGACAGCGAACGAATGTCAACTTTGGCAAAAATGGAGGCGCTGGTGACATTTGGTTCCCTATTGACCTGCCTGCGTATGTCTCGCATATCATGAGAGGAAATGCTTCTTCTTGTGCCCTTATCTTTTCGTGATGTGTCGTTGGGCTTCTCCACAAAAGAAACCAAGGTTCTCTTATCCCTTTCCAGTTCCTTGGCTAAATCCAGAAGAGTCAGTCCCTCTGTAAGGCTAGCTACAATCCTCTGCTTTTTAGTAGCAGTCAGACGTTCTTTTGGGGGCATTTTCACAAACCTGCAATAAAGCGAGAAACTGAAAATGGGTGCAAAAAACCATAAATTCCTATAACTTTTTAAATATGAAATAGATTTGAAAAATATTTTAGTAGTTTATCTTCTTCAGAGTATTTTATCAGTGTGCAAGATTTCAATTTTTTATTATTAATATTATTGAAGTTATTAAAAAAATATATGATCTGCAATAAAGCAAGAAACACGGTTTATATATCAGCATTCAATTCCTATAACTGAGAGAAATTTCTTCCATTTAAATTTTTCCTCATATAATCAGTTTTTCCCCCCTCTTATATTTATTGGAGAGGGACCTAGGTTTTCAATGATGTCTGTGTATCAGTGCATCCATTATTCCAGATAACTGTCGATTAGTTTTTCTTGAAATTTTGCCACAAATTTTATTTCATTAAATAGATGTGTACAGTAAAAAAAGTTTTTTTCGAAAATTCCCGTTGCATCTCCAAGGGCTCAAAAGAGGTCAAAAATTTTCCAAAATAGCCAAAAAATGACATGTTTTGCCCATAACTTTTGATCCATCCATTAGATTTTGCTGAAACTTGGCCAAAATATGGAGTCCAGTGTTCTTAATATAAATCCAGTCTGGGAAACCCTGGAAAAATTCTGGTTTGCGTCCCCGGGGACTTTTAGTACTAAAAACGCCCCTTTTTGTGGTTCTTTTTCATATTTCTCAACAAAAACTTGATATGTCTGACTATATAGTGGTTTTTCACGATGATCAACTCAAATATACATGTATTAAGGCCTGAAACTGCACCGTTATCAATTTACACTGGTATTCGGCATCCCAAGGGGCTCAAAAGAGGTAAAAAAAGCCCCCAAATGACCCAAAATTACACTTTTTGCCCCATAGCGTTTGATCCATCCATTAGATTTTCCTAAAACTTGCCCAAAATGTGGAGTCCATTGTTCTTAATATAAATTCAATCTGGGGAATCCTGACAAAATTCTGGTTCGCATCCCTCTGGGATTTTTAGGACTAAAAAACATGCCATTTTGGAGCTGTTTTTCATATTACTCAAAAACTTGATATGTATGTCTATATTAGTTTTCCATGTTGCTGAATTCAAATATACATGTTTTAAGGTGTGAAACTGCACTGTTTATCCATTTTTACTAGGATCCGGCATTTCCAGGAGCTCAAAAAGGGTCACAGATGCCTCAAAATTAAAAAAAAAATGACACTTTTTACCCCATAACTTTTGCACATCCATTAGATTTTTTTGAAACTTGGTGAAAAAGTGAAGGCAACGTTTTCCCTTCACACTTCTCGCATTCATCATTTATTCACTATTTTTTGTGGCATCATCTCACATGCAGCACCAGAGTAGGACCATGCATGTGCGGCTTGTTTCTTTTATGCTTACAGTTTTAACCTGAGCGGAATTTATGAGCTCCTATTCTTTCTGAAACGTTTAAAGGTTTGGTTTCATAATAATAAAAAATAATAGCAGTGAATGGATTCAGCAGTAAATGTTTAGTGAAACGCAACTACAAATCTAAATAAAATAAAGAAATAAAGCGAATTCAAATAGATGTAAATAATTTTGGTATGGAATCAGAGAAAAGTTTGAATGGTGTCATAGAATTCCTTGGAAATATTTACTTTTATTCAAAGCAGCACATCATGTGCTTGGATAACGTCCCGTTTTCGACCAATGGAAAGCAGGTATTTTTCGTCAATAAAGCAGGTGAAGTGCTCTTTCGCCTTGGTGGGCAATCACCTAAAGATGAGGTCCAGATTTTAACGGTCTTAGGTTGACGTCAGGAATTGTGTAGCAGTCACAAATGATCTATTTTCTCTTGTGAATCAACGCTCGCCCCCCTTCGCCGAGTTATTCAGCCACACATTGACCAATCAACTTCTAGGCACATAAAGTACATTTGTGTATAATATTAAAAAGACGTTCATAGGGAATGAACTTGAAGACACAATCAAAGGGCCTTATACATACATATATATATATATATATATATATATATATATATATATATATATATATAGTAATCCACATACAGTACTGTTTCGCTGTTTCACAGCTCATCAGTGCAGCTAGACAGGCAACTACCTCAAGCCAGGGTTGAAACCCGACCGCCTGTACGACAGTCAAGGCTCCTAACCATTACGCTAATCAGCGGCTGCTGTGCGAGTCGTAAATACATGATGTTTTGACATCATCCAAAATACCTAAGCTCGATTTGTTTACACAAAGAGCATTGCTTTATACGCTAATGGCAATTCGTGTATCACTTCTCAATATGCTCAACTCAAGATGAGGAGCATTCCCCAAAACCTCTGGCCTTGATGGAGGGGACTAAAACTTGCTGCTATGGTTTCAAGTGATCTGAAATAACAGCAAGGTGAGACTTGATTCCAAAAATGTCTCATATGTTATATCTCTCCTCTTTGGAAAATAGGATACGATTATGAATATCTCCAGTATCAAATAATCCTTACACACTGTGAAATTTACTGTATGTATGAAAACCATCAAGGCCAGAGGTTTGGGGGAAATAGTAGATATTTTGTAATTCATATGCAAAATTAGGAAAACAACTACGATTGAAACATTTTATGGCAGTAAAAAAGTGCCAAGAATGGGCTCTGGATGATGGACGCTCCCCTTAAGATGCGACCTTAAGGGTAAATATCACATCGCCCAGTACACAATTTAGGTCATTACTTTTCCAACGTTAAATTCTGATCAATAGTAGCTAAGATTTGTAACTTATAAAATTGCCAAAAAGGTGGTATATATACTATCTTTATATTATATATATATATATATATATATATATATATATATATATTAAGGGGATTAGAACAACAGTCTAGAGAGCAGAGTGTATTAGTAAATTCATTAATACAATGAAAATAAAAGAAAAGAAAACAGTGCTCGTTGTAATGTAGATATATAATTTGTAATTAAAATTAAAAATTGATTTCATAAGGAAGAACAAACAAAATCAATAAATAGTACGATCGTTTCGGAAACGATGTTTTTATTGAGATAGACAATAAGTCTTGGACAATAATTTTTTCATTTGCTTTATTGAAACAAAGTCTCATCATTTTTAAAACAAAGTCTCATATATATATATATATATATATATATATATATATATATATATATATATATATATATATATATAGGAAATTTATTACTGTGAGTCCAGAATGAGTTTACAAATTGTTTCAGCTAGAGGAAAATCCTCAAAGAGAGGAAAAATCCAATCTAGCTGAAACAATTTGTAAACTCATTCTGGACTTACAGTAATAAATTTCCTATATACTGCTCTGACTACACATTGAGCACTCTAGTCCGGTTTTTTCACCACTGGTAAATATATATATATATATATATATATATATATATATATATATATATAAATCATTTGTTCATATATATATATATGTATATATATATATATATATATAATGTATATCAATTTATTTATATATAATGTATATCGATTATATATATATATATATATATATATATATTTACATACATATTTAATATATATATACATATAATGCATATCGATTTATATATATATATAAATACACACACACACACACATATATATATATATATATAATATATTTTAGTCATCGACATACAGTCCTGTTTCGTTGTTTCACAACTCATCAGTGCCGCTAGACTAACACCTATCCCAAGCCGAGGATCGAACCTAGAACCGTCGTGATGATAGTTGGCAGTTCTACCCCCTGACTACGGAAGCGGTGGCCGCAACTAATCTGTCCGAATGTCTATTTAAATAAACATCCGTCCGCCACTCGTAAAGTGCTCAAACGTTTGTTTGTAAACAAACCGCGAGCTTCGCATTTTTTCAGCTAAATTAAGTAGCGAGTGAGATTATTTACGATAGTGCTCAACCCAAGAGGGGGGCTTTAAGAGTTTATTTGTGGTACAAAATTTACATATTTATTATTTATTCATATATATAGTAATATGTACGTATTTACATACATTTATTTATTATTTATATAACATATATATACGCACACATTGTTTGCAAATTTAAGATGTTTTAGTTTAATGCAAAATCACACAAACAGCTACGTAAAAGGTACTGTATCGAATGTGCGTATGTATTTTTACAGCTGGATCTTGTTTCCGGTAGATTTTTTTTCTTTCTTTGCTGCAGACATGAAGGAATTATTGATTGTATTCTTCATATTGTAAACAGTAATGAACGCAATCTCAGTCTTCACTACTGCCTTTCGTCTGGAACTTGTCCTTCTTTTATTTGTGATTTTCTTTTCACGCATTATTATTATTTTCATTTTATCGAAAGAAAAAAAAACTATACATGTTTATAGTTGGAGTAACACAAAAATAAATGGCGAGAAAATATTGACAAATGAATTTCGACAGATAAGTTTTTCGACATTTGTCTTCCAGCGACTTTATTCTGTCGCAAGAAAAATAGCTACCTCTGAATCTCCAAATACACTTGTAAAATAAAAGAGAGATGAGATATCTCGTGATGTTATGGTGAGAGGTGGCCCATAACGGTCGATCTCTTTTACAGCAAAAATAACCCGAATAATATGGACGTACATAAAATGTTACACTTATGGTGTTCAGTGATGGGACGATTTCAATATTTTACCCGATTCCGATACAATTATCGATTCAGTTTTAAATTCCCGATTTCCATATAATTGCCGATTCTGTTCTAAAATCCTGATTTTGATAAAAGTCAGCTAGAATCGAAACCAAAACATTTAGTGCCCCAGCTGTGTTCCCCATCGTTTGAACTATCGCCAGATAGATAAGAAAGATTTAAAATTAAATCACTTCAAGTCATGAATGAATTTGCGCATGCATAAGACTAATAGAAATGTGTCGGCAAGTTGGAATGAACATTTTGCATTTTCCCTTGCCGGCATATTTCTAGGCATAAGCCTGATGAATCCTAGCATGGATAAAACGTGGAATATTCTGTGTACCTTAATTACCATATATATTTTAGAACATTATATATATATATATATATATATATATATATATATATATATATATATATATATATATATATATATATAATATTTATTATAGCCATTAAAAACGGAAGACTGAGTTTTTTGTATCCATGGTAAAAAGAAGAACGAAGAGAAAACATTTAATGAAGGGTAAAAAAAAATAAAGGGGTAGAGTCAGCTGACCGGTTTCGCCCTCACTTTTCAAAACGGAATCGAGGGTTTTTGGGGTTTTTTTTTTTCTTTTTTTACTTGTATAGGAAACCGAATTGAAACGGGGGAACGACTAAAATAAAATCAAACTATCGGTGGGAGGGGGGGAATAGGGAAACGACTAAAATAAATCTATCATTATGATAATTATACAATGGAGAAGGAACGCCTTAGAACTAATTACCCTCGATTCGGCTTTGAAAAGGGAGGCCAATATATGGATACAAAAAAACTCAATCTTCTTTTCTACTAGCTATATCTATAATATACAGCTGAATGTGTGTGCGTGTGTGTGGTCACGAATAGGCTCCTTCCTATATCGTTGACTATTTTAAAAAAACTGATTACATATAATGATAGAAAATGTATCGAGACACAGGAATGGGTATGTTTGATCCTGCAGAACGGTGGTTCCTTAAAATTGTGGGGTCTGCGTTCGCGCCTGGTCCACAAAGTATAAGAAATTTAAAAATTAAAAAAAAACGTTTACAAGGTTTTTGATATAGATCTACATAAGAATACTTTGATAAGTATGTTTTAACTTAAATAGGGATGGTATAATAAAATTATGGGGTCTGCGTTCGCGCCTGACCTCCATAGAATGGAAATAGGCATAAACTTAAATAAAGACTTTTCATATCTATCTGCGTAAGTATACTTTGATAATTATGTTTCAGTTTGAAGAAATATGGTATAATAAAATTATTGGGTGTTCGTTCGCACCTGACCTCCATAGAATGGAAATATGTCACAAAGTTTAACATGGTTTTTTAATATAGATCCACAGAATATTGTGATAAGTGTTTCAGTGTGAACAGGTATGATATAGTTAATTATGGGGTTTATCTATTTATTTTTAGTTTCATCATATTTTGCTTTGGTTTTGATACCCCAATATCCGAAGCTATCTCTTTACAACCCTTCCTTTTTATAACCTATCATACTTTAATAAATCAGAGTCCATTTTCTGTATGCTGGTTTTGAACCCAGTCAACGACGGGTACTTTTGCTAGTATATATATAGATATATATATATATATATATATGTGTGTGTGTGTGTGTGTGTGTGTGTGTGTGTGTGTGTGTGTGTGTGTGTATTTAATTTGGAAAGGCGGATTAAACAGAAGAGTCCTCTTCTTGTAGGTGAGATTAAAAATATTTCTATATTTAAAAGTAGATGACATTTACTTTCATATACAGATTTTATTTCTAACTAGCAGGGTTGGTCACTCGGCTTTGCCCGGTTGTATAATACGATATGACATCCCATATCATTTACTTTCATGCAACATATGCCATCAATAATCATTGATCATTATTTCATTTGCATACATAATCACACTGCCTGCGCATGTTTGATGGACTCTTCCTTTGGTTGACAATGATAACACTCTGTTGGTTAGTAATGGCAGAAGTACCTGGATCTAACTCCACCCACTTCTAATTAAAAATGTAATTGACATTTCGTTATGTCGTAATTGGATAGTTTAAATATAAATACACTTGCATGGGTACCCGGCGTTGCCCGGGTGTTTGGAGATGTGTGCTGAGCAAAAAACAAAAAAGAAAGGTCAATTTTTTAAACTTTGACCCCTATTATGACCCATTGACATTTATTGTTTCGGGCTCAAATAAATGTATTAAGTTAGATCCATGTCCAAGGAACCTATATCTAAAATTTCACGTGTTTAGACCGAAAATTGTCGGAGGAGTTTGGCAGAGTTAAAACCGATCACAAATATTTTCCCAAATCTCAGTACCCTGTATATCAAATTTCGAGTCTGTAGACTAGAAATTGACAGAGTTAGTGTGTAGGGAAATGTATACACACACACACGTTCACTTTTATAGATATATAGATTCATAACAAATAAAATTTCAAAGAAATATATAAATTTATCTATCAATAGAATTATAAAACTCTGTGGGGTCGTGCTTGCTTGCTTGCACCTTGACTTTGATGATCGAGCGATTCCATCTTTAAAAAAGGGATGACAGATGAAATTATATATATATATGGGCGTAGCTCAGAGGCTAAAGAATGAGGCTGAAGAGTTGTATGTTTTGGCTTCGATTCTAGCTGATGGCACCCAAGTCATATATACTATTTTAAGTTTTAATCTCACTACTATATATTAGGTATAATATAATCACGATGCCTCTGTTCAGTCTCGAAAGACAAAGGATACCCCCTGTAGGGGCAGCTGCATGTTTAATTGTGAGGCAAGGGTTGCACAATCACAACTACACCTCTCCTGAATCGGCACTGTTTGAGACCAGTGCCAAGAAAACCAGGACGACTGGAAACAATGCCGAAGTGAGTGGAGAACACATACAGCACCTGGAAGTCCCAACTGGTCACCCATTTAGTACTGACCAGGTTCAACTTTGTTTAACTTCGGTGATCCAGCAGAAACTAGTGTGTCAACGTGATTATGCCGTTCTATAATATGCCATTTAATATAATCGATAGAGAATCATCTCTATAATAATAAATATGTAATCTGTGTGAATTAAAATGTCATATTTAAGCATATCTTACGACCGGAAAATACCGGACGGCCTGGAAGTAACTAATAAATATTTTAATAAATATATAAGTTTTAATAAGTATATAAGTTTCTCTAGAAAAGAAAGCCCATCTATGACCGAATTCAGTATTTCAGAATAAATGATTGCGTCGGTGAGTGTATTCCAGACTTAATACATAACTAACTTTTAGGATTTTTCTAGTAATCTCGTCCCCTAATAACAAGGCTCCCAGCGTTTCGGTGCCAATATATCTTACGTTTCTGAATTTTTGAGATGAGGATTGGTTATTCATATTATTTGAATCCTTTGGATAACTGTTTTCCTCTTGAATGACATTGCGGACCCATGACGCAGTTGTTAGAGTACTTGAAAAAAAATCAGTTGTAAAATGAATATTTTCCTAAAGGTTGAAGGTTCAATTCTCAGTCTGGGCCACTGAAAAATATAATTGCGAATTACTTATCCAGTTATGGTTTATGGAATGAAAGCATGCTACCTCCATGATGTAAATAAAGGGTTTCATTCTAAATTTCATCTAGATTACCGAGTTTGACAGAAACGTTTCCCAGTTTCACAAGATACACCTGATGAACGTCAGAGGTTACATCGACTGAAACGTTGTAAAAATGGCACTCAAGATGTTAACAGTAGTCTAAAGAATCCAAATAATGTGGATAACCAAGATATCTTGTTTGGTATCAAAGAACTTATAAATAAGGTATTAACCCCAATTTAGTGATGCATGATTGGAATAGAGATTACCATACACAATTGAAAACAGCAGACTGTTCATTCAATCTGAAAATATAAATGATTGCTGCCTGTGTGCATTTGTGACTTTCTTTGCAGTGATATCATAATTGAAGGATATCAAGTGTTAAATTCGACACACTGCTGCCAAAAATTCGCTGGTCCAAATCTCGACGTTTTGCTGTCAAAACTCAACTCTAAATCTCAACGCTCCGCTGACAACGCTTGCTACTCTGACATCCAAATCTAAATCCACAATCAATGCATTCTCTCAAAAATCAGGCTTTTTATATTTATATCCATACAAGAACCCAAGTTTGCCCAGCTGGGCAAACTTGAGTCCTTGTACCGGAAAAATATCCAGTAAATAGAACGTTGTTTAGTAAATCGTTATTTTTTTGCATTTTTTTTTCTTCTTTTGTTTTGCATTTCCATACACCAAATATAGATATAAATGTCACTAAAACATTCGCTGGGTCATAAGCTTCATTTCGGTACCTTACTTGCCTGGGTGGATTGCCTGTAGGCTGAGATAAACCGCATCACACACACATACACCCACAGACAGACATTAGGAAAATTTATAAGATTTGCATAATTATGTGACAATAGCGTAAGCATATAAAAAAATAAGACATCCATTTTTTTATTTCATTCTTTTTGTCTACACGGAACTCTTAAGACTGCTCAGGTTTATGCTATTTTTTAAATGTTTAGTTACAGAAGAGCAACTTATTTTGCCTTTGGTAACGTTTCAGAACACAGCATTGCAAAAAAGCATGACATGTTTTTGAGTTCATAAATACAATATGGCTGACATATAATGAGATTGATAATAAGTGCCACCCCATTTTTTTTTTTTAAATTTTCTTCCTTTGAAGATTGTAACGCTGGGTATGGGGCAGCCAAACCAGCTGCCAAAATTGCCCTGCTTTTTATTGAAACCAACCGAGAGCTCTTTTTAGTATCCTCGTTGTTCCCTTAAGTGCAATTTTCTGGATCTCTTTTGCACTTGGTTCACTAGGAATATTAGTTAGGTAGGACTTCAGGTTCTTCTTCATAAGCCCTGTGACACCTATAATAACTGGTATGATTGATATCTCTCTAAGATTCCAGTTTCTTTTTATATCATACATGAGACAATTCAGAGGCACGTATCAGGTGAAATCATATCCGGAAAAAAAAAGATGTAATCATATCAATAATCTTTCTTTCCAGACTATAAAAAGAAATTGGCACTTACTGGGAAAGTATATTTAGTATCGCAGTCTTGTCAGACAAACTTTGGACAATTAAATCATATAATATTATATTAATGAATCTAACAGCCTTTGATTCGATTACTTGAAAGGAAACATTCTGTATGAATTTCATTCTATTATATTATTGAAACATGACAATTTAATTCAATTGTGCAATTCATTATTTTCTTTATATAAGACGTCCAACTTCTCAGTAGCAAATGGTCTTCAGAGACATAAACCGTTTAGCTCGGGCGGATACTTCTGTTTGTCAACAAGCAAAGAATGCTGTGTTTACAATACAAATCTTTAATGACTTGATTATTATATAAAAAAAACTTCTTAGAATTATCAAGATCATATACAAGTTATCTCCCCTTAATTATACCGAGAAATAAGCGAATGCACTCTCCTGTTTGTGGAAATCAAAAATCTAATCACACTTTATACTAAGGCCGCTGTGAAGAAGGTGGGTTCTCTCTACCGTGCTAGAAAGCTGCTTATGCCTGAAAGTATTCTGTACCTCTAAAAGGCCACCATTCGCTCATGTACGGAGCATTGTTGTCGCAGTTGGGCTCTCCC
>NC_136493.1:37028852-37098852 GCF_053919585.1 Euprymna scolopes | reverse complement strand
AAATTACTGGAATAAATGCTTTTTGTATCCACCTAAAAATAATGCTAAGTCTTATTTTTATGTCCGTCCATGTTTATTTGTCTCTGCGACTACCTGACAACGCGTGAGTCTGAGTCGTTGAAATGTAATGACACAGTTAAAATGTAACGGCCACGTTATACCGCTGCTGCCGGGCGACCCATCATTCAACCCATCTTTGAAATCATTATTTAGTAAGTTTTAATTTTTAAATCTACAAAACTGAATAATCTTATATATTTTTTTTTATCAAATGATTAAAATCATTTTTTGAGATTTTGTTGATAAAACAACAGAAAAAAAAAAACAATTTTAATCATTTAATAAAAATAAATATAATATTATTCGATTTTCTAAATTTTCTAATTAGAAAAAAGGTTCTGATTTATAATTCAACCTAACTAAAAAAATACAAAAACATCTTCATGATGTACGTAGTCGTCACAGAACAAAGATGTCATATCCCAAAAAGCACGTAAATTGATCAAGTACTTTTCTTTTTAATTAAGAAAATCAAATTTATGAGTAAGAGGGACTGTCTTGCGCCACCATGTCGAACAACAAAGACAGATAAGTCCACAATAATTCTAACTTGCGAGATGAGCCTTGTAATGCTAACGATTTCACATTAATCGCTTTAAAGCGTTTAAAAAGTATTTCCTTTATTAAAATAAAACTCCTAGATCAATTTATGCGATTTTTGGAATATGATTCTTTTATTCCATGACGGACACACGAATCGTAAAGATTTTTCTGTAGTTTCTTTTTTTTTTTTTTTAATTAGGTTGAATTCTAACCGAAAGTCAAGAGCCGAAAAGAAGGCCTTTTTATTTGAAGTTTCTAGAATGTCCTCGTCTGATCAGTCATGTGGCATCATGGCTTCCGATGGAAGACGCCGCGGAGATAAATTAGTTTTCATGAGTTAAGTGGTCTCATTATCGAAAATGCATGCACTCTTGATGACAATATCATTAGATTTCAAAATAAATTGCTTTCTCCGCGCCGAACGACATCATTTGCTGTGATTTTGTCCGGAGAGAGTCATCATTAGAAAATCCTCGGAGACGCATTCGGCCGCATTACTGTCACATCTGATAATAATCGTTTAGTCAATTGTGCAGTTAACATGCGAAGAAACCACTCAAAAACCAATTCTTACTTTCTGTTCTTCTTGCTCTCAACTTCAGAATCAGAGGCAGAGATTTTGTGAGCTTTAAGTGAAAAAGTCTGGTCTGAGTTATTCGTTCTTTTTGTGGACTGTCATCCTCATCTTCGTAGTTGTTGTTTCACCACGTTTCAGCTAACTCATCCCCTGGCCTTCTTCAGATGATTAACCGCAACCTTGTGGTGTTGGTGTTGGTGGTGTGAAGAATGAAGAGAACGGGAAAGAGGGGGAGGAGCAAGTTGGACTTCTTCATGAAGATCGTGCCTCAGAATCATCTGTTTAGCAGCTAAATACAAATGCAGGTTTGATTCGGGGGCTTACTTTTCTTGTTGAAAATCATTCATTTCGTATCAATCAGATGATTATTGTCGGCATTCGTTTACAGCCATTCTGGAGTCCATAGGGAACAAACACACACACACAGTACTTTTTTTTTATATATGTAAAGATCCGATTTAATGTTCGTTTTACATGGTGGCATGTGTTGGACGGCATTTAGAAAAATAACTTTCAAACTAAGCCAACCCTTTACCAGGTCTTTATTTACCCCCCCCTCTTTTCTCTCAAATCCCTCTTATCACTTCCGCCCACGTTTTCCTTTGTCTTACTCTGAGAACTGCCCTTGCTACTTCAACTCATCTACATCTACAAATCAAGAACTCTCATCCATTCTTTCAATGTGGCCATAAAACGAAAGTTTCCCGTTTTGCACACATCTCCCTTAACTCTCCACATTTGATTTCCTTCTGAGATCATCGCAACTAAACATGTCTTTAAGACTCAAGTTACACATCCGTCATATCTGTCCTATATCATTTCTCTCCATGCAACGTATATCCTCAAGCCAATTGGTCAGGTTTCACTTCCATACATCGCCATCACTGTATACACATACTTGAAAGACTCTTTTCTTGATTATTAATGGTAACGCTCTGCTGATTACTAATGACAGAAGTCGGCAATAATCTCTTTTCCTCTCTACAGCCCTTTCATCACAGAAGAGACATTGATAGGTTTTCTCTATTTTATCATTATTTTCATGCAAGGTGCTCGACTAAGTTACAATCTGTGATTCCCCCCACCCCCGAAAAATATTCACAAAAAGTACCTGTCTTGTAACTATTACTGCAAAGAATATTTCTTCTTTGTATTTACATCTAAACGGATTTTCTATGAATAGAATTTCTTTCCAAGAACTTTTCATATTAGGAAGATAGTACCATGGAAGTGCTTCACTGCTCGCTATGACAGTATTGTCTTTAAGTCCACTGTCATCAAAAATTTGTTGAGTTTTACTCTTGAGTAATCAAATACTGCCTTTGTTCATCCATCGTTTTCAATCCTCTCAAATCATTGTCATTCGGTTGGTGCAAAGATAATGTCGCTTTTTTGACGTTCAACTTCAAAAGATCATAAGTCCTTTCATAATAAACTTTATTAATCGAAATAAGAACCATTAGAATCGACACATTTTTGCCAACGAGAAACAAGTTTATTTATCTCATTAGCATAGAAATCTGGAGTTCTGAAAGCGATGAAGTCATTGAAGGCCGATTCGGCATCATCTCGGCTTTTGAAGTATTTTTCACGCAAGAAGTTGTCGAGATGCTTAAAAAAATTCAATTGGTGGGCAAGAGGTCCGGTGAATATGGCGGATGAGGCAGAGTCTCATCGCCCTATTCATTCAAGGTCATTTGAGCAACATACAGGCGAGCGTTGTCATGGAGGATAATTGGTCCTTTCATATCGACCAATTTCGAGCACATACGTTGGAGCTTCTGGTGCATTTCATTAATTTCTCGGCAGTACTTCTCTGCCGTAATCATTTCGCTCGGATTCAAGAAGCTGTGATGGATGAGACCGGTCACAAACCACCAAACAGTCACCATAACCTTTTTTGGTGCAATTTCGGCTTTGGGAAGTGTTGTGGAGTTTCTCCAGCATCCAACCACTGTGCGGAACATAACCATTTATTATAGAGGATCAACTTCTCATCACACGTCACAATCCGCTCAAGAAATGGGTCGTTTTTGTTGCTCAGAAGGAGCTTAGAAGACACCTGAAACGATTATTTTTTTTGATTATCGTTTAATTTATGCGGCACCTATTAATCCAACTTTTTTGACTTCCCTATTTGCTTTAAATGGTGAACGGCTGATTGAAATATATATATATATATATATATATATATATATATATATATATATATATATATATATATACACACCACTGTGTATATACTTCATTTACTCACATAAAATTAATATATGAAAGTATAAATTTATGCGTAAACTTTAAGTATTTACTTCAAAAGTGCTCAATACATAGGTAGAGCTAGTTAGTAATTTATAAAATATATATGGCGATTAAGCTATACACTGAATATTCCGCGTTTCATCCACTCTAGGATTCTTCAGGAGCATAAGCCTGAACAATCCTAGAGTGGATGAAACGTGGAATATTCAGTGTATAGCTTAATCGCCATATATATTTTATAAATTACTATATATATGTATATATTTGATTGAAAAAAAATATATATGAGTGAAATATTTATATATATATATATATATATTTGAGTGAAATATATATATATATATATTATATATATGTGTATTTGATTGAAATATTTATATATATATATATTTACACACACACACACACACATATATATGTATTTGATTGAAAACGAACGATTTCACCAAATATGGAAGTGTGAAATACCTGTCTGAATGAAAACACGCTGCCTAGATATACAATATATATATATAGAAGAGCTATGTAACGTCGCAGCTCACAAAAGCCATGTTACATGCGACGTTGTCTGACTGTGGAAATAATTATATATTCTCTCTCACATTCTAAATATATATATATATATATATTTCTGTAGAAATGTATTTTCTTATTATATATCAATCCTTATTTAAGAAGTTCAATGTAATTACAGAGGAATATAGAGAATAAATGATGAAAAGTTATATTCCACAATTCATGATGTTGACCATGTTATAATTTATTCCTTTAATTCAGTTGACTTATACAATTCTTGACAGTATCTGTTTCGTAGAACAAAATCAATCACTTAATTATTATATCAATCAGTGAATCTATTATGCCCTTAACTAATCAGAAGAAATCATATATATTGTGTATTTAGGCAGCATGTTTTCATTTAGACAGGTATTTCACACTTCCATATTTGGTGAAATCATTCGCTTTTCAATCAAATTGATTGACTGCCTACTCTAGTTGGGCTGCACCGGGAGGAAGCTTCTCATACCTCCCCCACAGTGACTTAATCCACAATACATTGTAGTCTACATTGCGTTGTAATGAACCTACTGTTGATTTTATGAAATTATTTTTTATATAATGTATTGAATTAAAGTTTAAAATAAAAACGTCAAGTATCATGCTTCATTTGTAAGCAGAAACATTCATTTCGAACGCGCTCCTGTCATATTAAAGAACCTACTGTTGATTTTACATGTCGGGCCTTTCAGCTTGTCTGGTAATAAAACTTCTCAAATGCACTTGTGATATTAGGTTGTGTAAGGTGTTAAATTTTGTCAAAATCGTCTGTTCTTCTTTCATCAGATTATTTCGATTATTTAAAGACATTTAGATACAAGACCTATCTAAGAACACTGCCAGTCACATAAAGTACCTTTGTGTGAAATTTTATAAAAATTGGTCTAGCCGTTTTCGAGTCCCTAGGCAACTCTCTCTCTCTCTCTCTCTCTCTCTCTCTCTCTCTCTCTCTCTCTCTCTCTCTCTCTCTCTCTCTCACACACACACACATTTTTAGTTGAATTTTAAAAAATAAGAAGAAAAGCTCCAAAAATTAGTTTTTCTGTTTTTTGGTACTACTCTCTCCAGGTTAAATAGTACTAATACTTGTGGTGATATTATTTATAATGGAGTACAGTAGAACCCCGGGATACAGTGAGCCTAGGATATGTTTTTTTTTAGGTTACAATGTGGAATACAATGGTTTTTCGGCCCCCAGTTACGATATTTGCCTCGCCTTACGGTGTTATTTATAATGTTATTTGATTATATACATGTGTGTTATATACTGTACTGCATTTTGTTACTAATTTTTTATGCCGTATCCCAGGGTTCTACTGAATTCCTATTTTCTGTTTTATAGCTAGTTTTATTACTTTTAACTGTTAATAATAAAGAGAGAAAGTGAGGGACGGAAGTGAGAGTGATAAGTATTGCATTAAATGAATGGGAGGGGGGGGTGAAACGACAGAATGTGAGAGAGGAGAAGAGTAAGAGACAGAAACTTAGCAAGAGATGGATCACTTGCTGAGTAAAATTCAAATTATGACATATTAAAATAATCAAAACACAATTTTTTCAAACATGAACTAAATTATTTTTTATAATATATCTGGTGGGATTAAAATATAGTAGAACCTCGGGATACAGCATTAATCCATTCTAGGATTGGGTGTTGCGGACCAAGATATAAATATCCTAACTCGCTACAAAAGCAAAATAATCAAACAAATGGAATGAAGGAAACAAAAACTCAATTGCTGGATAAAATAAACATGTCATTTATTTTCTGTCGAAAATAAAATGGTTTTGGTGAAACACGTGTTCATTCAGGTGTTGACGACTACATGCGTGGAAAAGAAAGGAATGAAGTCGAGGACGAGAAATGGCCGTCCCGCACGTAGAAAGGGAGTGTTGGCCTCAGCAAAACCGTGTGTTCATGATAGCAGTCGTCCACGTGGAAAAGTCTTCAAGCAAAGAGCTATGGACGCCAAACTTGCCTAGTTGACGAACCCAGGCAAAAGGGGAAAAAGAGGAAGTTGAATGGTGTTGTGGACTTTTATATTGGGGTGAGTGTTCTGACTGCACATGTCTAGAATTCCTTTAAGGGGAAGTGAGATGTTTCCCATGTGTGCATACATGTGCGCATATGTGTATACGTTAGCGTGTGCGTGTGTATGCACGTGAATATGAGTGTATATACCTGAACGTGAATATATGTACGTGTCTGTGCGTATGTGCGTGTGTACATGTGTGTGTGTGTGTGTATGAGGATGTGTATATGCGTGTGTGCGTATGTGCGTGCGTACATGTGGGTGTGTATATGTGAGGAAAAACATGTTCAAACAAAGGTGAAATTGCCGTATGGCGGGGTCTAAGCAAAATTTTATACAGTACATATTAAAAATCAGTAACAAAATACAGTACAGTATATAATGCACATGTATATAATCAAATAACATTATAAATTACAGCGTAAGGCGGAGCATATATCGTAATCAGGGCCTGGAAAAAAACATTGTATTCCACATCGTAACCTGAAAAACTGTGTATATAAAAAGAAAAAGCATTTAGAAAGTAAACAACTTTTAACTTAGTTATAGTAGTAGTAGTAGTAGTAGAGATGGAGTAGGAGGAGGAATTTTTATTGTAGTAGTGTACCATTACATAGCTATTAACATGTACACACTGTCGCAAAAGAGACAAGGACAAGAAATAGGCTGCACTTTCAAGTAACAATCTGCAAGATTAAAATTCGACACACTGCAATCAAAACTTGTTATCCCCACATCTAAATTCCAAATCAAGTCCGTCTCTGAGAAATTAGGCTTTCTTTTTTTACATTGAAGCATCTCATTTGCATATGAGGTGACAAGATCGTCAACATATAAAGAGAAAATATACGGCATAATCACGTTGACACACCAGTCGTCGTCAGATCACCGAAGTTAAGCAACGTTGAGCCTGGTCATTACTAAAATGGGTGACCAATTTGGAAATTCCAGGCGCTGTATGTAGGAGGACGTCGACACTTTCCTACAAGAGTTGCAAAAACATAATGTCTGTATATCCCTCAACAGGGATATACATGCGACTGGGGACCACTTGTGAATTTCATACTCCCATGGAACTTTCTCCTTTGGAGGAAGCCGGTCAAACCCAAATAGGATTAATGCCAGTTCACATGTGCGCGCGCACACACACACACATATATATGAAGAAAAACAGCAGCCATTTTTTTCCTTTTCTTTGTACCGGACACTGCAGTCTGCTAAGAGAACACATTTGTACCAATTTTTAAAGCACTTAAACATTTTACTTATTGATAAAAGCGAAGCAAAACACTAAATTAACGCAATAACACAACATAATCAGTGGCGGCTCGTGCCTGAGATTAGTGGGGGTGCTGCTTCAAAAATTTTATGTATTTTTTTAATATCGTGTAAAGGAATTCGAATATATAAATAAATATTTAATCAAATAATAAACAAACATTCAAATAAATATTCAAATATATAACAAAGACAAATAATCAATCAGAAATGGATAATATGCAAAAAAAAAATTTATTAAAAAGATTTTTTTGAATTATGTACACTTTACAGAATAAAAATAATATATATATTTATTCCTTTTCAGATTAAATAAAAGTTTGCGTTTTTTTTTTGTTTTTTTGTTTTTTTGCAAACAAACGAAAAACATTTTTAAAAATAACTTATTTTTTATAAAAACAAAAAAGAAAAACTTTGAAATTTATCTGCCTCCCTACGAGGCTTAATTTAGGAGTTTACTATTTGAAAATAGCGTTTTATTTAATAACAGTTTTATTTACAAAATTTATTTTTAAAGATGTATTTATAACAAAACGTATTTGTAAATAAAATGCAAAATAAAAAAGTTTACATTTTTATATAGTGAGCAAACAAACAAAAATATTTAAAGATACAAAATTTTATTTATAAATCTTTTAACAACTTGCTTTTTATATAAAAAGAACAAACTTGGCTATTTACTGACCTTCCCATGCCGGTAAAGATCGACATCAAGTGGAGATTTATTATAAGAAAATAGGATGCCATATATAAGCATTATAAAACATCGAATTTTAATGTAGCTTTCTTCCCAAAAAAACAAAAAATTAAAATTGTCTCAGTCCAGAAGGATTTCTAATTACTTTTTTTAATGCGTATTATCTGACCCATCTACTAACAAATTCAATGTAAAGTTTAAAAATGCATAATTATAAAAAAAAACTGTGTTTTTTTTACTTACAAACACATTTTAATTAAAAAATCTTGTGTAAAAAATCCATTTTTCAAAGTGTAAAACTTCTAACATTGTCCTTGTCGGAGGCAAATAAATGCTAATTTTTTTATATCTAAAACATACACGCTAAAAAGATTTCTAACTAAAATATATTTTCAACATAAACTGTTTCTTCGCTTTTTTGCTTCTAGGAAAAAATGTAAACAGTTGTTTTTGTAAAGTTTAGTTGTTGCAAAATAAATAGCATTTAAAACTACTTTAATGAAACAAGCAAAAAGGCAGGTAGATGGAAAAGTAACTTTATTTTTATGGTAAAATTTATTTATTGTATATTTGGTTTTTACTCTTGGCCACGTGTTAGCTTCACTGCTAAATTCCCGAATACTTTTAATAAATAAAAATAAACAGTTTCTGCATATTATATATTTCCGTCTGCTACCGACTTAAATCGCAACGCTAAAAGTGTGTGTATTAAAAAAAAAAATAGCACAATATTTTAAGTACAAGAACACGTTATGTGCAGATTTTAATAATAATTTAAAAAAATATAAGTAAACCTCCTTTTTTTTTTCAATAACAATGTTATCATATCTATACAGGCGCACACTCTAAGCAAACAACGAATTTCACGACACGGAACTGCGCCAAGCGACAGTTCTTCCAGCGGCTTTTATCGGCTGCCTAAAGCGTCTAATCCGCGCATGCGTACAAGAGAATTTCATTAAGAAAGTGTAACTGTGAATTTCACAGCTCCAAGCAAGTTTTATTTTTGTTATTATATGAATTTGGAGATACCGACATTAAAGTTAATGATTTTATAATGTACACATAGAAAAAATAAAATAATAATAATAATAATAATAATAATAATAATAATAATAATAATAATAATAATAAACAAACGTATTATTTTTAATTTTATCATTAATATTGCGTAGAAATAACTTGGAGGTGCTGCAGTCCCACAGCTCCATGCACGAGCCGCCACTGAACATAATACATTAATTACTAGGGCATTTACCGACTTAAAATATTTTGTTAAATTGTCTAGAGTGCCAACTAAAAACAAAAACTTTAAGAAGGTTTTTTAGGGGTATTTGAATCTGCTCTGGACAAATATCACATTTAAAATTGTCACCAACCCGTAGTTCTTAGGATTTTAAGATCTTTAATATCCAATGTATTCCCTATTGTTTTCACTGGTCGCCATGTTTGTTTAACACATGTGCATTCAATTTTTTATGCGTGCAGTTGGTACTCTGGCGCATTTTGACTAAGTATTTTTGTTAGTTTTTAGTTTTATTAAAATAACTAAACTTTTGAAATAAGTTACAGACAGTATTTTTTGATTTATATGGAAATGTACTACTTAAAAAACAAAACAAAAAATGGAAATGTACTATTTAAAAAACAAAACAAAAAATGGAAATGTACTATTTAAAAAACAAAACAAAAAATGGAAATGTACTATTTAAAAAACAAAACAAAAAATGGAAATGTACTACTTAAAAAACAAAACAAAAAATGGAAATGTACTATTTAAAAAACAAAACAAAAAAAAGAACTTAAAAAATACACTACTTTTTAACAAATATTTTAATGAATATTCATTTGAAGAAAAGAAAATTCTGAAATGAATGAATTATATTAAAATGTATGACTTTTTATTAAAAAGAACTAACTTTTTATTCAAGAACTTAAACATTTTTAATAAATTAAAACAATCATTAAAAGTTTGCTTTTTTTTGTTTGTTTTGTTTTGAAAACTCGTTTGTCTCCTCTTGTTCCGAGTGGAGTTCTTCAAAAATGAAAACAAAAAAAAATTGTCCGCCGAATTTCAAATATGCAAG
The DNA here is from genome assembly GCF_053919585.1 of Euprymna scolopes. Taxonomy (NCBI): domain Eukaryota; kingdom Metazoa; phylum Mollusca; class Cephalopoda; order Sepiida; family Sepiolidae; genus Euprymna; species Euprymna scolopes. The sequence continues at coordinate 37,088,760 of NC_136493.1, read as the reverse complement.
TTTATTAACTCGTGATGAAGGATCTTCATTTTCGTTTCCTATCAATACCGGTGTTCCTCAGGGCTCTATTCTAGGTTCAACACTATTTCTTTTCTATATAAACTAGCCTGGGTTCCCAGCGTTGCCCGAGTGTTTGTATGTGTGTGTTGAGCAAAAAAAAAAAAAAAAAAGTTGCATTAGGCAGGCAGGCAGGCAGGCTCGAACCCATGATACGAAGGTGGAAAAGAAAGGGGGAAAAAAAGAAAGAAGGAAATTACGAGCGCAAAAAAAAAAGAAAAGAAAAACTGGTAGTAGGTAGGCAGGCTCGAACCTGTACCGCGAAGGAGAAAAAGAAAGTGAAAAAAAAATGTAACGTTTTAGCTGTTGCACCTATCACTAAACTGGAAGCGATGTAGGTGTAAATTGAGGCTAGACAATCGAAAAGAGGCGATGACTTTCGAAAATATCAGCGAAAAAAGCGACCCCTCTATGTAGAAAAGTGCCCAGTTGAGAGTGAAGGAATTAATGTTTTTAGCCAATTATCCGATATTTATCGCCCGAAGGGTCGAGCTTCAAAACAATACCAATCTCGTGAAAATCCGTCGCCTCTGTCGAAAGTTTAGGCAGATATACATACATACATACATACATACATACATACATTCATTTAAACAGGCAGGTGAGATTTATATTATAGATGACCTTCCAGAGAATATTGTTCAGAAAATTAACATTTATGCTGATGACCCCATCTTATATTCTGGTATTGCTTCTCCCCCATCTTGCTCCAGTTGAAATATGCAGTTCATCTAGCAGATGATTTAGAGGCAGTTATAGATTGGGGTAGGAAATGACTTGTTTTCTTTAATACTGTTAAGACTCAGCTATAGTCTTTCAATCGTTGGTGCGTCCCTTTTCTTTCTGATATTCTTATGGATAGCTCTGCTCTCGATGAGAAGTTGACTCGAAAATTTCTTGATCTTTCCTTCTCATCAAATCTTACTTAGAGTCACTATATTAAACCTATTGTTCTTTCTGCTTCTCATAAAATTGGTTCTCTCTGTTGCTCTAAACATTTGAGGCTATTCTGTATTTTTACAAATCTGCTATCATACCATGTATGGAGTATTGTTGTCATTTTTGTGCTGGTGAATCTGTATACTATTTGAAGGTTCTTGACAAATTGCAGAAAAGTATCTGTAATTTGATTGGCCTCACACTTTCTTCTTCACTGTAACTTTTCTCTTACAGACGTGATGTTGCTAGTCTCAGTCTTTTATACAAATATTATTGCATCATGTGTTTTTCAGAATGGTCTGATCTGTTCTAGCTCGTTGGACTCGTTAATCTAAAGATCTCCATCAATTCACTATATTTTGATACCTCATTGTAATACACCTTCGTATCCCAGTAGCTTCTTTCCAAGAACTGCAAATTTGTGGAACTCTTTTACTGTTTTCCTACCTACAGACTGAAGAGACTATGGTCAATAGGCATCTCTTGTCTTTGCAATAATCATCTTTCTTTCTTGTAAACTTCTTACATCAAGTGGCTTCATGCCTTGTCTCAAGCGATTTCCATGAAAAATATTTAAGACAACTTTTCTTCGAATAACTGATATTTGAAATTAAATATTTAGTTCTTCTGAAATTGGGATACTACCTGGCACGACCTAAGTAGGTTATATTTAACAACTCTCGGCCATTTTCTAATAGGGAATAATTTTGCATCCTTCGGACTGAGGTATGGTTCTGGGTAATTTTAGGAGATCCACCCACCCATGTCGTTGCCCCTTATCTTTCGGGCAGAGTAAGTTTATTCAATAAACTATTACTTTATGTCTGAGGCGAGGAGGCGCGCCTACCGAAAAATTGCAGACAGGGCTGCCCGGCTGCTCAGACAATTTTTAAAAGGTCATAGTGCCCCTCTTTTAGGTGCAGTGGCTGCATTCACCCAACTACCCGACCTTGTGTCACATCTTTTTGCGGTGGGAAGAAAGTAAATACTTACACATTGAAAAATATTAATTTGAGATATCAGAGTTATCTCCCTTGCACAAGTCTTTAATAAACCAGTTATAAAATAGATTCCGTCGTTATTATTTACACGTTTTTTGTTTTCTTTTTTTAATATATTTTACATTTTTACATATACTACTTCTTTTTTTTAAGTATATCTAAAATTATGCACTTAATCTCTGCTTAATTATTTTATTTTTCAACTATTCTAAAGTATGTATTTCGCGTACTGTTATTTAAATTTGTTTAGCTTAATTTTCCTCTATAAATGTAATGTTTCCGAAACAGAGTTGCCTCCCATGGATTGTACACTATGTCCAATTTACAAACGTGACTGAAATTCTTAAAAATTCGAACTAGCAATAAATTTCAGTTTTTTAAATCTTTACTTTTTTAAATTTTTTTTTTGTCTTGTCGTTTTGATTGTTCTGCCACACACACACACACACACACACACACACACACACACACACACACACACACACACACACACACTTTTATATTTATTTATACTAACAGACGGCCCGCTATTGCCCGGGCGTAAAATACACTTAAATATGATATTTTGATTAATGAAGATTCCGTATTCATTATTGTATTATATTGGACCCAATATATGGTAAGGATTTAAAAAGTTAAAAAAAAAAAAAAAAAAAAATGACTCCATGCGCCACCACCGAGAATCGAAACCAAAACGTTTAGCTTACGTTTTTTGTTTTCTTTTAACGTTAATATCTGAGCTATGAAGACATGTTTGCTGCAAGGATACAAATTAAAACATTAACAATCGCTATTACGTTACGCATGCATATTCGTAATGCCGTTGTCTGACCTTCACCTAGCAAATTTCATCTCTTTAAATTTTACACTTTTGCGCCGATTTCCCCGGCTAAAACTAAAATATGAAGTTTTGCATGGGTTCGATTACTCTTTATATAAAGTTTCATGTCTGTAGACCAGAAACTGACAGAGGAGTTTGGTTGGCAAAATTTTTTAAACAAATATATATGCATACATATATATATATATATATATATATATATATATATATATATATATATATATATATATATATATATATAGAAAGAGATTTGTGTTCACTATAACCTTTTTACGTAAATATTACGCAAGTATAAATCATGCAGAATATCTGCATGAATATAATTACACGTTAACTGAAGATGACCATCCCATTAAAAAAACGAAAAAAAAAAAAAAAACTAATAGGGAATTAATTAAAATGAATGTTTAAAAGAATATGCAAATTAGCTAGATCTTTTGCAGATGAATGAAATTTCACGACCATATATAACAAAGTTGTATTTTCTTTTAAAATAAAAAAAAGGGTTTTTAATATGGATATCAATACACAAAAAAAAAAAACAGATTTATCGGAGTATAATTCATATATATATATATATATATATATATATATATATATATACTCGGGTTTTTTTTAATTTTTTTTTTTTTTATTCAAAAGTAATGGACTAGTGAATTCAACGAGGTTGTTATACAGTGCTCAATAAAAAGAGCTGATAATACTTGTTTATTGTTATATAAACATGCTCACATCCCGCTGCTACAAACAGCCACTTGTTTCAATCAAACAACAGATATCATCAGGCAGCGACTTGACTATTCAAATGTTCAATGATTCATTGAACATTTGAATAGTCAAGTCGCTGCCCAGTTGAGAGTGAAGGAATTTTAGTAAGAGATTCAGTTATTTTTTCATCACATAATTTAGGACGCTAAAACTAACGATATTTTTATTTAATCAAAATATCCAGAAAAGAAAGCCTCGGCGGGTCTTTTTTTATGTCACAAAGTTGATAACATTAATAATACAAAATGTAGTTTTTACGCGACTGTTAAGAGAATCGTTTTTGTTTTCGTGTCACAAGTTCGGTTTTCAAAATCATAGAAAAAAAATCATCCAATAAAAGAAAGTTTGATTTTATTATTTGTTAATAATTAAACAAAATTGTTGAAATCAAATTATTTGCAAAAATATTCGGCCTAAAATGTAAATGGGAATTTGTTTAGATTAACAAGGGTTCACAATTTCTGAATTAAATATGGCAGCTATGACGAAGTACATTTGAACCACGGGATACGAGGATAGTACAATACAATGATACAGTTTTTCAGGTTACGATGTTTTCCGGAGCCTGCTTATATTATTTGCCCCGCCTTACGGTATTAGTTATAATGTTATTTGATTATATACATGTGTATTATATACTGTATAGTATTTTGTGACTATTTTTTTTATGTTGTATCCCGGGGTTCTACTGTAGATACTTTTTTATTTCAGCTGTTTTATTTTTATTTATTTTTTTATTTTTACTTTCATTAACCACAAACAGGGGAAATAATTCATCTGAGATAAAAATCAAATGTTCTTCATGACAGAGTTTCCCCCCATGCATCGTATAGCATATCCAATTGATAAGCGAAGAAGCACGATTTACATAGGATTTCGAAACACACATTATATCTACATCGTGTCTTCAGGATCAAAGTTGAGAGTACGGTAGACATTTGTTAGTATTTGTGACCCAGGACGACTAACGACTCCAATTTACTCTACATTTTCGAATAGCATTCTGACTAATTTGTTGTAAATGTTGATTTTTGATATTTCTGCAAATACACGGAGAGATTTTTTTGAACTGAGGCAAATTTATTTTTGTTCTAATCCAAAGTGGCCCCTTTTGGGGGAGTTGGGTTTTCCCTCATCAAAAACCTATCGATGTGTACTATCGGGAGAAGCAAGTAAATAGGCACCCTTTTGTGCTCCAGAATTTATTTTTTCTACATGGTCAACACCATTCTCAGTCCACTTTTGCCAGGTATTCAATGACACATCTCTGTTTCTGATGCATTTCCATGACAGGGGGTTGCTTTCTTAGAATCTCATATCGTCAGTATCTGCAACAGAGAGATGAAACTTGTAGCTCTTTAATGTTTAAGTTCAGTCATCATAACAATGCAATTTGCCTTGCCCTCTGATCAGTTTGGGTGGAAATAAAAAGTAGGCGTTGTTTATTTATTTTTTGAACACTCCTCATACAAAATGAAATCGTTAAAAAAAAAAAAACGCTTTGTCTTATCAACAATCTGATTAGCATTACTGTTTTTTTTCTTTTTTTTTTTTTTAACGATTGATAAAAACAATTTGGTTCTTGTCCAGAATTCCCCCTATGATTAAAAAACAAAAATAAAGATCTGTATGATGTACATACCCGTGACGAAACGAAAATATCATATTCCAAAAATCATATAAATTGATCAAGTAGATTCATTTTTGATTTAGAAAATAACAACTGGTTTGCGTCGCCATCTTGAAGAAAGAAGGGAACTTAATAATATTTAAAACTTGTGAAATCACCTTTCCCATTTCCCACGATTTCCCATTGATTGCTTTGGCGCTTCTGCACTATCAGAACGAAATTTCAGAAATCGTAATACTGAATTTCACATGAAAACAATGATATCTACGTATTCCTCATATTTTTAAGATGATTATATCAAAAAATTACGAAAATCGATAAGGTAGAAAATTATTTAGTGAAGAAAATAAAAAATAGAATTTAAAGAAAAAGATCATAAAACACAGGAGAGTTCAAAAGGGAGGTTATTTTCCGTTTAGCTTTAAATATGATGGCGGCAATTTTTCACCTGTTAACACGATTAAAGTTGTATTGTTTAATAATTCAATAATATTCAGGTAATTTCGACTGCATAATTTGGAAGCTACCATTGTAATTTATTAGAATTGACAAAAAAAGAAACCATTGTTTTTTTTTATCTAAAAACTCCATTTATCAACTACAAAATTTGGTTCTGATAGTGTAGAAGTGTCATTGCTTTAAACTGTTTAAAAATTATTTTCACAACTACCTGATTAATTTTGATGATTTGGGGAATATCATTCTTTTGAATCATCGTGGAGATGTACATCATAAAGATATTTTTTATTTATTTTTTTTTTTGTAATATGGGGAGATTTTGTGCAACCACCAATAATTCTGTTCATAATCAGTCAAATTTTATGCTTACCTTCTTCTGTAGATCAATTACCAAGAAAATAAGGAACTTAAAAGCGTAAGTAATTGTCCTTGACATACGTTAATACATTTTTAAAAAAATCTCCCCTAAAACTGCTGGGTTTTTATGGTGCTTTAATTTAACCCACCATTTTTTTTTTTTTTCTTAAATGAAATTTTTACCCATTTGCTAACTCTGAGTTATTTCCCTTTACTAAAGAACCGCTATCTTTTATTTGGTATTTATTTAGAGTTGCACTTATAATGAACATTTTAAGTAAAGGAAATGGTACTCTATAATGGCGAAGTTCGATATTTTTAATATTGAATTTCAAGAAAAACCGATGGTCTTTATTTAATTGGCATGTTACAGTAATGACTATACCCAAAAATTAGGAAAAACGATGAAAATTAAAGGTAATATTTTTTGATGAAAATTAGCAAAATTAAAATGTTTAGTTAAAAACATTGGAGAATTCAAAAGGAGGGGGGGTAACGGTTGCCAATTTTTTAATAAATTGTGCATTAACAATCATAAATATGACTTAGTTGTTCTGCTTTTAGCATGACTGAGTTATTCCCCTTGTTATTTTACATGTTTTTGATACAATATGGCGATGGTTTTTATGATTTTTTTTGTTTTAAATAATGCGGTAATATTTAAGTATTTCTGACATGCCAATTAAATAAACATCATTGCTTTTAATTGAAATTAACACAAAAAGTCAGTATATATTAGTTTTTTGTTTTTTAATCGATTTTTTGTTTTCCAGATTTCGCTATTATAGTGTAGTTACAGCAAAAGTATGCAGAAAAGTCTTTATATATGATGTACATACCTGTGAGTGAATAAAACTTGCATATTTCTAAAATCATATAATTTGATCATGTATTTAGTTTTTAAGAAAATCAAATTTTATGCATTGCTTAGTGTGAAAGAAACCAGTCGTCATATTTGATTGAACTCGGAATTTATATCTGGTTACCTCCTCCTTAACATTCTATCCATAATCAACTGCTTAATCATCGCTGCAAAAAAAAAATGCTTAATCGTAAAATTTTATTTTCTTAAATAAAAAACAATACTTGATCAAATTTTTGTGATTTTTGGAATATGACATCTTCATGCTTTTTCTCTGAAAAGTTTTTGGTTTCATCCATATTTTTTTTATTTAAACGATGACTGTGCAGTCTAATATAATTTCAAATATATACAATTTAAGTTTTAAAGAATAATTTCTATGACATACTTACGTGTCACGTCGAAATTAGTAAAAATTTTAAAAATTATGAAAAATGATCGCGTAGTAAGATACTTGCAAGTAAAAATCAAATGGCACACCTGCAGGACTGCAGGAGAGTGCCCCCACCCCCTAAAAATGCATGTTTCTACCTTTTTTTCCCCCCCCACGATTATCATGAATAATCTTAAATATCATCTCAGCAGAAAAAATTTTGAAAAAAAAATGAATTTATTCCGTTTAAGAAGAGGTTCACTTTCTTGTTATAACGCCCTAATCACGTCACACGTCGGTAAAGAAATGGACAGTAAGTCAGGTAGCAATAAAGTAGAACGTTATAACAAGAAAGTGAACCCGTTTCTTAAAAGTCATTAAAGTTTTTATTTTTTCAAAATTTTTTCCGCTAATATGATACTTAGGTCTGTAATCTATGATAATCGTCAGAAAACATTTAGGAAAAGGTGTAAACTACAAATTTTTAGGAGGTGGGCATTCTCGTACAGGTCCGCCAATAGAATTTATTGCATTATACAGTTTTATCGTATTTGTTAATATTGAAGAGTTCTTAAAATTCAGGGGAGGTAACTGCAGTCCATGATTTTGATAAAATAATTGGGTGTTTAAGACAGTGTCGAAAGATCGATTTTTCAAATATGTGGTTTTAAGCAAAAATGACATTACCTACTTAATTGTCATGTCGAAAACAGTAATATATCTAAACATTAGGAAAATTCATCAATTAAAACAACTGCTATTGTGTTTTTTAGTGAAAAAAAAACTCTATTGCTATGGTCTAGGATGAAAAGGGAGATAAATATTAACCCTGTATTCGCAATCTTCAAGGTATTCACATCTAGAGAAAATGTCATTTCCTCAAATTTTCTGTGAAAATTACTTTTAACTATGAATAATTTTCTACTCGAATTTTTTGTAATTTTTGGATATATTACTGTTTTTGACATGACAAGTAAGTACTGTTATTTTGCTTAAAAGCACATATTTAAAAAAAATCCATCTATTGATTCTATCTTAACAAGCACCAATCGATTTTTTAATATGTCGCTTTAAGCAAAAACGATAGCATGTCGAAACTAGTAATATATCCAAAAATTATGGAAATACATTGAGTAGAGCAACTGCTATTGTGTTTTTAGGGGTTTTTTTTAAGGCTATCGCTGTCGGCTGTAAATATCGGCGTAATTTAAATTTTGCGTTCCGAGTTATGTCCCTTGCATATGAACTCTTCATCATCTACTTTATAACATCTAAGAAAAATGCAATTTTGCCCATTTTTCTGTAAAAATTACTCTTAACTATAAATAACTTTCTACCCAATGATTTTTCATAATTTTTGATATATTACTATTTTCGACATGGCAATTAAGTACGTAATATTGGTTTTGCTTTAAACAATATATTTAAAAAAAATGATCTATCTTAACAAGCACCAATTTTTAATGCAAGTGCGTCACAAATAAGTATGTAAATAAAAATAAATTGCTTTTTGACGAATTTCTCAAGTGCGTTTCCTTTAAAATATTTTATAGGTACCTACAAAGTGCACCACAGAATTACTCCCCCCCCCATATTTAACACAGCTGTTAAATACAGGGTGGAACGGTAAAGTTGTCACCCTAAAGAAAGCACTACAGCTTTATTAAAGAAGTTTTATTGAAAAATTCAATTCAGGGAACTTGAGTATGCAGAAGAGCTGAAATCTATTCAATGTAGCCGCCTTCAGCCTCAATCACCGCCTCGATATGGGTCCGGAACTGGGAGCATGCCTTTTCTATAAGCACTGGCAGGAGCTTGGCAAATACTTGGCGGCTGGCAGCATTCAGGCTGGCTTTGGTATTGTGGGAGGTCATGCTGGTGATGTTCTCGACGTATGTCCAAATGAAGTAGTCCAGTGGGTTCAGGTCAGAGGAGAAGGGGGGGGGCAGTGAGGAAATAGGTACAAAGTCATAGCACTCCTCCTGGAGCCAAGCTTGGGTCTCTCTGGACTTGTAAGCTGGCGCCAAGTCCTGCTGTCACAGCCAGGGTCTGCCAGCGGCCAATTTATTGCACCAGGGGATCACCACACTCTTCAGCACATCCAGGTACACTTTGGTGTTGATTTTCAAGCCGACTTCGAAGGTGTGAGATGGCATGATGTGACCCTCACTTGAAACCACATGAAAGACCATAACCGTGAGTCGTCCTATGCATTGAGCTGTGCCCTCAAGCATTGGACCGTCCGGGTTTGCATTTTGAGGCTACTGGCAATGGTCCTGTTGTCATAACTTGGATAGGTAGAGAGCATGAATAGTACAGCAGTGCATTTCTGATCTTGCTCGTTGAAACATTGTGTCACTTTCAGACATGATAGAAGGCTCCTTATCGCTCTTGCGATTTGTACACAACTGACCTGCAAAAAAAAAAAAAAAAGAAAACCGATTTTCATCAAACGGAAATGGAATCTTTTAAGGGCGACAATTTTAGCGTTCCACTCTGTAAGTTAATATCCTCATAAATTTTGTATCATCCAAAAAAAAAAAAAAAACTAAAATAAACTGGTAATATTTGTCCAAACTTTTTTCAATGTATAGAAATAATAGAAATGCGGGACTTAAATCGTATTTTCATTAAAACAACTTTCCAATGTAGTGGCCATTTTTAGGGTGCAAACTTATCTGTTTTTTAATAAGTTTAACAAAAATCAACTAATGGTTAGATGTTCACGAAATTCTCGATACTTATGTTTGGAGTCATTTATATTTAAACTGCAGTTTTCACAAATTATATAATGGGAAATTTTTTTTTTAAATGTGATTCCTCCGCCCATATTTCATTTTACGAAATCTGGACAAAGTATTTCATAATTTATAATTTATAATTAATAGAAATATTTATATTTTATAAAATGAAACAGTTAGAAAAAAAAACACATAATGTTTATTTATATTTATTTATTTTATTTTTTTTGTGAATGAACCGATTTTCTGTAAATACAACGATGGAAATTAATTCAATATTTTTTTATAAAAGAATAGCGTCTTTTTCTGATTAAATATAGACCATAATCTGTTGAACTGCAAAGAAGAAAAAAAAAAAACATTCTCAAGAGTAACTAATTTTTAAAGGACTAAAATGTTTTAAATTCCATTCTTCCGAAATGTTTAGTTTTAAACATATAATTTTGAGTAAAGGTTTTGCTTTTTTTTTTTCAATATATTTCAATGTAATATAAAATAAATATAATATTTGAACATGCATCAATACTTAATGTAAACACAAACTGATGATGTCACCGATTTTGTGAAAAGAATTGGAGGTGCCTATTAATTTATGTGGCCATTAATAACGTTAACTTTATTTTCCCATTTAAACATGAAGCAACATTTTTTTTATTTTTGCTGCATTACACAGAAATGTTAATCACTTTAAAAAACGATATCAGTTCCCGATCTGATAATGTTTTTTTTTTTCTTTAGATAAATAAAACTTGAATAAAAAAAATATTATTACATTATACATACCCCAAGTATGTGGCTATAGTTGCGGAACATGTTTTTAAAGATAAGACATAAAATGATACGTTATAATTGCCTAGCAGTCAAGCAACCGATAAGTTATCAGACAACAAATTTAACAAACTATTTGTTATCTTGTGGGGATTTTTTAATCTTTGAAAGAAAATTCAGTTTCGCTCTTAAGAAGATAAAACTAATCCTCAAGATATGAGTGTGGGTTATTCGTATTCTTTGAATTCTTCGGACGACTGTTTTCATATTGGGTGTTATTTTTCACAACGTTTTGGTCGACATAACCTCCAACCTTCCTCACGAGTATCTTATCGAACTCGGAAATCTTTTGTCAAACTAGGAAATCTTTTTCTCGAATCTGCACGAAATTAAAGACGCAATCCTTTATATAATCCATGGGGTAGCATGCTCTCGTTCTGTCAGCCATGGTTGGGTAGAAGACCTAAGCAATTTGCAGTTGTATTTTTAGTGTCGCCCACACTAAGGGTTGAACCTTCAACCTTCAGAAGAGTGTAACTTTACAACTGAATTTCACCAAGTATTTTATCCATTACACCACGAGTCCTTGGAGGTCACACTCGAAATACAATTGCAAACTACTTAGAAATTCTACCCAATTATGACTTACGGGACAAGACCATGCTGCTGCTAACCCCATGAATTAAATAAATTATTTTGCATGAAATTCCGTGCAAATTCTCAAGTTCGACAAAAAAAATTTCCCAATTTCGACAGAAAGATTGCTGAGTTCAATAAGATACATCTAAAGAATGCCGGAGGTTACATCGACTGAAATGTTATGAAATTAACACTTAAGATGAGAACAGTAGTTGGAAGAATATTAAATCCTCATCTAAAAAATTCATGAGTGCTGAAATTTGAATTGGGAATGACAACTCTTGGAGAGAAGGAAAACAGATATTGCATATAATTTAACATTTCTGCTTGGAAGTGGCATGCAGTGGAAGGGAGAGGTTGTGGCCTCGGGCATCAAAATTCATATTGAGGCATGTAATCATATTCAAACTATCTCCCATTCTCATAATGCTTCTAAGTATTAAGACTTATATATGAGTCTTTGGGGCATACAATAAAGGAGTTAACCTCAGGCATCACTAGGGCATTACCAAAACTCTCCACGCCACTGGAATTTCAGCAAATTGTAATTCTTCTTCTTTTTTATGTGTCTTCAGAATGTGGTCAAGCAAGAGTTGCTCACTTTTTTACACCGTTCTTTTACATTATGTTGTATTTCTGCAAGATTTTCAAGCTGAATCAGTGCAGCAGTAGAGAGCCAAAACGGCAGTGTTGCATCGTATGGTACTCCTCTCTATACTCGCAGATGGTTGGGTCGATTTTGTAGTCTCATCTTTTGATCGGATATTCCTGCTCTTAGGCAGCTGAATGTTTTCCACTGAAACCAGTGTGCTTTTCAAGCAGGAGAGAGTGTCTTCGAAGGGGAAATTCCCATGTCAGAAAAAATTTATTAAAAATGGGGCATTCTCTAGCCATATGGTCCACAACTATATTCTGGTCTCTTCCTGAGATGTTGTTAGGGTTTTAAAATGACTGAGAAAGTTTCCTCTGTATTTTAGTTGTTGAACCATTGCTTTACATCAAAGAAGGAGATGGCGTTTATCACTGATAGTGTTTATGATCTCAACTTTTCCGGCAACTTAACTTCTTACATCTGAACAAGGCAATGCTAATGAGGAAGTGCAGATTGTTTTGGTTGGTAGGCTTCAGGCAGCCAGTGATAAAGCAGAAGATTTTTTTCAATGCTAAGTTTATTGTTATAGCATTTGTTAATCTCTCTGAAACGGGAGAAGCAACTCTGCAAAAGAATAGCACAGGGTCAAGACAGTATATCTTAATATCCGTGCTGTGACTCTTCACTTGGATTTGATCAGTTTCTGTCGGATGTTCTTTCGGTAACTGACTTTCATTTTCGCCTTCTTTATACGTTCTTTGAATGAGATGGTGCAGTGCAGGTCATAATGAATAATAATAATGGTAAGTGTACAGAATGGAGGGTTTTGCAAGAATTCAGCAGAGGAAAAAAATTCTGGTAACTGCATTACATGGTTTTCTCGTAAAATAGGTTCTCTCTATCGTTCTCAACACTTCCTCACACTTGAGTCTGTTCTCTATCTCTACAAATCTGCTATCAGACCATGTATGGCATATTGTCATCATATTTGAGCTGGTGAATTTCGTTCTCATTTGAGAGTTCTTGATAAGGGGCAGAAACGTATCTGTAATTTGATTGAACCCCACTCTTTCTTTTTATTATTAACCTCTTTCTCGCAGACGTAATGTCGCTAGTCTCACTCTTTTTTTTATAAATACTATTACGGCATGTGTTATTCAGAATTATCTAAATTATTCCCTGCTTCCTTTGTTCCATCTCGTTTGAATCATTGGTCTAGTGATCTTCACCAATTCGCAGTTATTGTTTGAAACCTCATTGTAATACAGCTTCTGATTTCAGTAACTTCTTTCCAAGAAGAGCAAGCTCGTGAAACTCTCTTCATTCTGTTTTCGTACTTCCTTAAGTTATTTTTTTAAGACTACGGTAAATAGGCATCTCCCATTTTCGCAATGATCATCTCTCGTTTTTATTAGATCCTAACATCAAGTGGCTTCATGCATTGTCTGGAGCGATTTTCATTTAAAAGATACATGCTCAAGTCCATCGCTTCTGGCTCGTTTCGTTTTGAAAGAAATATTTTTGGCCTACAAACTGCCTTCAATAAACTGCTGTCACAAATGATATCAGGCCGATGTCAACCAAATCGGAGAAGCTGGAAAAAGAGGAATGGCTATCTACGAACTGCCTTATGTGTAATAATTATAACTAGCAAAATACCCGTCTCATAACAGGTATTACTCTAATATATAAAACTCACTATGTCTGTCTGTCGCCATATTTTGAAACTCTATCTATTCTGAAACCTAAAATCGTAAAGTGGTGCTAAGAGCCTCAAATGATTGGAATTTTTTATGGACCATTCTTTTATGTATCTTTAGCCGGTTAAATAGTTTCTAATGGGTCAAAATTGAAAAAATCGTTATATATTTTAATCATTCATCTTAGTTTATTTTTAATCAGTTCATATGCGTGTCATGTTGGTACAATGGTAAAGTGACTTATGTTAACATTAAGGCTAGACAATCGAAAGGAGAGGATAACTTTAAAAAATATCGGCGAAAAAAAGTGACCCCCCTCTCTTGTAGAAAAGTGCCTAGTTGAAGGTGAAGATATTAATGTTTTTAGCCAATTCTTTGATATTTGTCGTATGAAAGGTCGAACTTGGTAAAATCCGTCCCCTCTGTCGAAAGTTTTAGGCAGACATGCAAACATACATACATACATACATTTATATATTGGTAGCTAAAAGTTTTCGATCCAAACCGATAAAAAAGCTTGCCCTATCGCTGAATACCCTTTATGTACAATTTCAAATGTTTAGACCAGAAATTGTCTGAATAATTTGGTAAAAACCGTAGAGGTTAATTTTTTTAAACTTTGACCCCTATTATGACCCCTTAAAATTTATTGTTTTTAGCTCAAATCAAGTTATTACGTTAGATCCATGTCCAAGGAACCTATATCTAAAATGTCAACTGTTTAGACCCAAAATTGTTGGAGTAGTTTGACAGAGTTCTAAAAAGTCAAATCGTTGAACTTTGACCCCTGAACAGCCAAATTTCTGGCGGAAAACTGATCACAAAGATTTCCCCAAATCTCAGTACACTGTATATCAAATTTCGAGTCTGTAGACTTAAAATTGACAGAGTTATTGCGTAGGGAAATGTATACACACACAGATACACAGAAACGTTCATTTTTATGGGTGCCCGGCGTTGCCCGGGTATTTTGAGGTGTATGTTGAGCAAAAAAAAAAAAAAAAAAAGCGGTTAATTTTTTAACTTTGACCCCTATTATTACACCTTTAAATTTTTTGTTTTGCGCTCAAATCAAGTAATTAATTTAGATCCATGTCCAAGAAACCTATATCTAAAATGTCAAGTGTTTAGACCCAAAATTCTCGGAGGAGTTTAGTAGAGTTCTCAAAGGTCAAATCGTTGAACTTTGGCCCTTTAATCGCCAAATTTCTGGCCTGAAACCGATCACATCGATTTTCTCAAAATCTCAGTACCATGTATATCAAATTTCAAGTCTGTAGACTTAAAATAGATATAGTTATTGCGTAGGGAAATGTACACACAGATACAAAGATACACATACAGACAAATACACAGACACGTTCACTTTTATAGATATATAGAAAGATAGATAGATATAAAATATGAGATGATTAAAAGGACTATTTGGTTAATTTGATAATAGATGAACTTGATTGTATCTTTTTAGTCTAAGTTTTCACAGACATCAGTGTTACCAATCACCATATATACAATACATGCATACCATTCATCAGATAGTTGGCTTAATATTTGAAAGGCACCCTGGTCTTTGTGACTAAATATAGATATTGCTGAAAAATACAGATGTTGTGAAAATATGGTTTTTATCCTTCTGAGTCGAAAAAAAAAGCAACTATGGCCACTCATGCGTTAATGAACCCCGGGCTAAATGCTTGTAAGAAAACTATTGTGAAAATGCCATAATTTTAAAGGTTAGAGTTCAAATCTTAAGTAGGTTGCCTGGCCTATATTTCTTCTAAATAAAAACGGTTATAATGATTTCCAATCAACAAGAGGTCATAATTACAAAACAAAAATTAAAGTTTTTATTGACTAAACTTCTTAAAAAACTAAGTCATAGAAAGATTTAAATTATATAAATAATCAATAAAACGGAAAATCAATTATTTTATTGATTAACGAGAAATGAGTTCTGTTGGTTTTTATTTTCTTTATTGTTTGCCTGAAATAATTTCTCACAAGTTTATTAGTTTGTTGCTTTACATTTGATTTTATCATCTTATATATAAAGTAAAGCCAGCCGGACTCTTAATATGTAAAGGCTTACTAGCTTTTCTCATTTCTTATATATATATATATATATATATATATATATATATATATATATATATATATATATATATATATATATAATTTTGTCTTTGCAAGTTATTTATAGCAAACATCGGGCCATGTTCTTAAAAACAGTACCATATTTTCAATCGATTTCATAGAGTACAAATTTAATCCTATCAATATTTTCATTTTGCTTCGTGATATTTCAGAAAAGGGAATTGAAGGTTTTGTTTTACAATGATAAGTCGGCCTTTATTAAGTTTTTCTGTTAAACGTGTTATGACAATTTGTTTTGACCAATCGTTGTGTTTGTTTCAAATTAGTGGAGGCTAAAATAAAATAGTTACGTTAACAACTGCCGTTTGTATCATACCTTTAAAATAACAGTGTAATTAGTTGCTGTAAAGGAGCATATCTACTCTTATGATAAACAGCTAGTGTAAGAATAAACAGACTACCATTGTTAATAAATAAACGTATTTAAATTATTATAAACAATCAAAATATTAATTTACTTGTCGACGTCACAAAAAAAAACACCATCATCGCAAACCTAAATTAATGAGAAATGAATTACCTCCCTTTACAGTCGCTTTTTATCAGTTAAAAATCATTAAAACCATTTCCTGTCCAAAAACTTTCAAAACAAAAAAACAATATGGCTGGCTGTTTATAGTTTAAAATTGGTTACTTGATTTTATAATTAAAAAAAAGTCATGTTGAGAGAAGACCAAGTTTTTTTTATAGTTTCTTTTGCATATTCAAAAAAAACTACAAGTGAATTGACATCTGTTCATTTATAATTTATATAAAAAAATATTTAAAAAAAACTACAAGTGAATTGGCATCTGTTCATTTATAATTTATATAAAAAAATATTTTAAAAAAAACTACAAGTGAATTGACATCTGTTCATTTATAATTTATATAAAAAAATATTCAAAAAAAGCTACAAGAGAATTGACATCTGTTCATTTATAATTTATATAAAAAAATATTTTAAAAAAACTACAAGTGAATTGACATCTGTTCATTTATAATTTATATAAAAAAATATTTAAAAAAAAACTTCAAGTGAATTGACATCTATTCATTTATAATTTATATAAAAAAATATTTAAAAAAACTACAAGTGAATTGACATCTGTTCATTTATAATTTATATAAAAACATATTCAAAAAAAAAACCTACAAGTGAATTGACATCTGTTCATTTATAATTTATATAAAAAAATATTCAAAAAAAAAGAACTACAAGTGAATTGACATCTGTTCATTTATAATTTATATAAAAAATATTCAAAAAAACAAACTACAAGTGAATTGACATCTGTTCATTTATAATTTATATAAAAAAATATTTAAAAAAAAACTACAAGTGAATTGACATCTGTTCATTTATAATTTATATAAAAAATATTTTTAAAAAAACTACAAGTGAATTGACATCTGTTCATTTATAATTTATATAAAAAATATTTTAAAAAAAACTACAAGTGAATTGACATCTGTTCATTTATAATTTATATAAAAACATTCAAAAAACAAACTACAAGTGAATTGACATCTTTTCATTTATAATTTATATAAAAAATATTCAGAAAAAAATTCGTTGTGTGTTGAATGTTCATTGAAAAAAATCTAAACTTTTTTTTTAAATAAATTCTTTTTAGTTTTAAAGATTAAAAAAGAATTTGCTAAAAATTCTTTTTAAATTTGTTATTTGGTTTATTTTTATTCATTTTATTTATAATGTGCTTTAAAAAAATGCTCAACTACCGTGGAATTTCCACGGGTTCTGCTAGTTAAAATTAATTAACTAAAAGTTATTCGCTGACAACTACGAGTATTCTTGTATGCTGCCATTTGTTTAGCCTTTGTTAATACAAGTAAACTAGTAGTAACGAAATTCAAATCCCCCCCGGGGGAGGGCATGCATTTCAAAGACCATATGTGGGGGGAAACCCATCATACAAATTGTCACTATCCAGCTCCCCTACTCCCCGGTGAGTTGGTCCCCATTTCCCCTTCACTCTCCACATTAAAAAAAACGGCCTTGTGCCTAATTTGCTCAAATAAATCCGACTAGTAGTAACGAAAGTCTTTTTCTATTAATCAATGCGCGCTCGGTGCGTACAATAATTGTGTTTAACTTGAACTGGCATCTCAAAATAACGCATATTGAATTGCATGTTTACGAGTTATCTCATATTTGTTCCCTGCCATGTATTTTTTTTTCTAGCGAATACGTATATAAGTTATCAGTTGAATGATTCACTATGAATAAAGTCTGATTTGAGTTATTTTTATTACAAAAATATACAAACTGATATTCGTATCTGGCACACATAAGATATTTTCTTATTTAATTTCCCAAATACGAGAATATAATTAACTAGCGGGGGTACCCGGCGTTGCCCGAGTGTTTGTTTCCGGGACGGGGGGGGGGTAAAAAATGTTATGGTAGGTAAGTAGGAAGGATCAAACCCGGAGTCATGAGTAAAAGTAGGAAAATTAAGTGTGAAAAAAAAACAAAAACATCTGCAACGTTAACAGTTCGGCCACCAAGAAAAGTCCATTCCAGTTGTTTAGGAAAAAACAAACAAAAAAAAACGACTACGGTCGGCGCGAACGTGAAAATATAATGTGAAAAATCCAGCACGCTAACCACTACGCCACAGAGCACTGCAGCTTAGTTTAGTGATTTTAAATAACTTCACATGAAAGAACTACGAAGCCAAACCGGTGTTCTCTTCTCAACTGTTCCTTGTGAACGATCCCCAAACGGTGTTAAGTGGTGGCAGGGGGAGGAGGAATTTATTAGAGAGAAAATATTTTACCACTTCCATTGATCTTAACCGATTTTGGCCGTGACTTTTCAGCAGAAAAAGTATAGAAATCTAAGATTATCGAGGAATTTGAGAAATAATAAGCCTATAACACACCTCAGATATTTTTCTGCCGTTTGTGCATATTATATTTGCATGAAATATCTTGCTTTTTAATCCTATTAAGGTCAAAATCCGACGGAAAAAAATAAGTTCATTTTATTTATATAGAGATAACACAAATTTAATATATGTTCCATATTATATTCATATGTTGACTTTGTTTTTTGAAATTTCAGATAGAGTGAAGTCGTTTTAAATTTCTTTTAATTTTTGTTTGCATATGTTTTTAATTTATACACAGATGAAAAATAAAAGTTTACTTATAAAAAACTCTTTTTATTCATTAAATTCAAGTAAAGTAAGGGATACTCTCGCCCCTTACCAATTTAAAATGTTCAATTCGACTATTTAAAAATAAAAAAATAACTGTCTATCTGTCGGTCTATCGGTTTGTCTGTTTGTCTCCATATTTTCAAACTCTATCTCCTCCAAAATTAAGTCACAGGGCGGCATTAGGGGCCACAAATAATTGAATTTTTTACAGGCCGTTCTTTTACAGGTCTTTTGCCGGTTAAAATTGTTTTTAATGGGTCAAAATGGGTCAAAATTGTAAAAATAGTTAAACATTTTGTACATTAATCTTAGTTTATTTTTAATTTTTAATCAATTCATATGCGTGTCACATTGGTACAGTGGTAACGTCACCAGCTTGAATGCTACAGTTTAGCTTTGGGTTTTGATTCCAGTTGATGGCACCCAAATACTTTCTTTTTTTTACTTTTGAAATCACGACTCCATAATAAAATATACGAAATCTAGACAAATTAAAATATCATATTTAAGTGTATTTTACGCCCGGGCAAAGCCGGGTGCTCCCCTCTCTATATATAAATTTGAGACTCAATCAGTTAATGTAGAGTTAGAAAAAAATTATCTTTTGTTAAAGAAACCCATAAATCTTATTCAGTAAAATATTTTTTTTAATAACTAATTAATATTGAAAATTATAAAAATCTAAAAAAAACAAACAAAAAAAATACAGTAAAAATGGTAGAGGGATCAGGGCTGGAAGCAGGAGTGCAGAGGAGTCCTTAGTTATTCTCTGGCAACGCTTAGTAACGTTGCTAAGTGTGCATAAAATGCAAGCATTGGGCTTAAAAATTCTTCAAATATTTGATAAACAAATAACCTGCTTGTTTTTCTTTAAGTGGAACTCTTCAGTGTCACTTGAACTACCACCATTTTTTTTTATTTTGCAAATCTTCTATTTTTTTTCCAAATACTTCTTTGAAAAATGGTCGAGTGAACGTAGCTATTCAGAAATGTATTTTATTTCATTTTATTTTAATTTTTTTTGTTTAATTTAAATTTTATTTTCAACTAGCAGGGTTTGTGTCCTGGCATTGCTCCAGAAAATTAAAGCAACTAAGAGTTGTAACTCCCAAAAATAAATTAACCAGAAAAGGCTGAAAATTTTCTTTTTCCCATTTTGCTAGGAGCAAAGTGCAGTATCTGTGACATAGAGCACTATTTCCATCCTCAACAGAATACGACATGAACTATAAAATATAGTGGCAGATTCTCTTCGCCTCCCTACAGCCTCTTTCTCACAGAAGAGATGCTTGCTAGTTTCCTGCTACTTTATCGTTACCTCCATGGAAAGAGCTGAACCGAACTTCAATCGTTAGTTTCTCCTAGTAAGACATTCACAGCAAGAACTTGTATTGCTACCACAATATAAACAGCATTTACACCCCCGCTCTAATTCCCTCACACCAGATAGAATTTCTATAGACAGAGTTTTTTTCGCAAAGTTTTCACTTATGCAACACATTACTGTGGCACTGCTTCCCTGCTGATTACAACTTGGTCGTTTACTAATCCAATGCCAGCAAATTCTTGTCTTTAAAATCCTATAACTAAGTAATCAAATGCAGTTTATACTATTGATCAATTTCTGTACTCCCATAATGTTCTTCATCTTTCAGCTGATTATCATTCTATCTTAACTTTTGTTATCAAGTAGCTCATGGTCTTCATAAGTGGTGAGTCAAGAGTACAACCCCCCCCCCACAA
Organism: Euprymna scolopes; assembly: GCF_053919585.1. Classification (NCBI taxonomy): domain Eukaryota; kingdom Metazoa; phylum Mollusca; class Cephalopoda; order Sepiida; family Sepiolidae; genus Euprymna; species Euprymna scolopes. The sequence continues at coordinate 37,067,969 of NC_136493.1, read as the reverse complement.
TTTCAGTGAATAAATTATCCTTCTAGACTGAGGCAAAAAAAAATTTTGTCACTATCATAACAGCTTATATTTCGGGAACTAGATTTTGCCAACAATGAAAACCGAGCTTGTGTTTAATTTTTCCATCATGAAGAGGCAAATAAATTAGGTCTTTTTTTTTCACACAAAATGCTAATCCTTTATCCACGATAAAAAACAAAAAATCTGTCAGATCATCAAAGTTAAGCAAGGTTGAGGCCTGGTCAGTACTAAAATGGTTGACCAATTGAAAATATCAGGTGCTGTATATGCTCTCTGCTTATCTCGGCATTGTTTCCAGTCGTCTTGGACTTCACCTTGCCACTGGATCTAAGCAGTTGATTCAGGAGAGGTGAGGTTGGTGATTGTGCAACCCTTGCTAGCTTTACAATTATTGTTTACTAGCAGTTTAGCTCAACTTTGCTTGGGCCCTGTATACTGTTCGCTTTTGTTTTATTTGCCTTTTTTTCTTATTTCTTCATTTTCTTCATTTTCCCCGTTCCCCCTTGAAGATTTTTCTTTCTAGTTTTTTCTTTCTTTCTCCCTCTATTTTTTCATTTTATTTCACATATTCATTCCCTCTCTTCGTTTGACCTTATTTTATTTTCCCTTTTGTATTTCTTTTTTTCTTCTTCTTCTTTATTTTCTCCTTCCTTGTTCAATAAATTTTTTTAATTCAATTTCTTTTCTTTCTCATTCTATTCATTTATTTTCACCACACTTTTTCCTTTTTCCTTTTCTCTTTCTTTCCCTTCCCCAACATCATTAGGAAGTTAATGGGTCTGATAATCTAGCTTGGATTATCTTGGCCAAATCACGAAGAAAATCGAGTTAGTATGGATTAACTGAGCTCATTTGCCTACATAAACATGGGAACCAAGAAGTGAATATTGATTCTGATGAACAATTGGCCAATCAGAGAAAGCGACCAAGAACGATCGGAAACAAAACATTGTACGCATTAATAGGTTTGATGATCTCATCAAAATGCACTTGAACATTTCTTGTGTGACTATTGTCTTCTTAAAGATTTTCAGATTTAATTTTGGTTTCAACTGCAATAACGATTCTGTAACGATTCTTTCGAAATATACACATATATACGGCATAATCAGGTTAACAATACATTTTTTAAATTTTATTTTTTCTTACTTGCCATGGTGTACTACATTGGTGTAGTTCGGCACTATCTACTTGACGAAGATAGATGTTGTTTATCGTCTAGTCCAACTGTATGTTAAAAAAAAAACAAAAAAAAAACATTCGTGATGAGGGCTTTGTTATAAACCGGAAATTAAACACTTTAAATAAATAAATAAATGTTTATTTAAAAAAATAAAAATACCGCACGTGTCCGATCTTCTAACCGTCATGTTTTTGAATTTAATTTTCTCTGTGCGTCTAAAAAGTTGATTTTTATTAATCTCTGTCCGTCTGTCTGTCTGTCTGTCTGTCTGTCTGTCTGTCTGTCTCTCTCTCTCTCTCTCTCTCTCTATATATATATATATATATATATATATATATATATATATATATATATATATATATATATCTTTAAAAAGGAACCTGAAATAGAAACTAAAAGGGATGGAGTAAACGATAGCAGGGGCGTGGGTACAAGAATCAGCATTAAAAGTAAAAACAAAAAGAGGAATACAACTGCATTAGGTGATTGGGTTAGGGAACTTTACAGAAATAATGAAGATTTTAAATTAAAATGGTCAGTAGTGGACAGGGGGAGGAGGAAGTACAGCCCCGGGAAATCAAAAAGGTGCAATCTATGTTTATTGGAAGCCTTCTACATAGTGAATTCCAAAGAGGAAATTTTGAATAAAAGACTAGATGCCATACAGGGATGTCTTCACAGGAATAGATTTCTGCTATCACGCCTTAAATGTAACTGAGGTATAACTCTTTACAACAATAAGGATCATCGGATGCTAGGATTCAATTTTAATGCAGAGTTAAATAGCTAGGGATGTTATAATCTAAATGAAGGATCCAAATCTAACATGCGAATATAGTTTCTATTATTCTAAACCGGGTAAGAAATATAAATAAAGTATAAAGCTCATCTAAGAATGGAATTTTATTTCCAAAACGGTGAGCATTTTTGTATTCAGTTTTAGTAGTATTGATGGTGAAATAAGTGATGCCCTCCTCAGTCCATTAAAACAACTTAACAATAAACTAGTTATTATTAAAAATTAAATTAGCAATTTGGGGGCTGAAAATTAATTTAATTGATTTTATCATCTGGCATAATAAGTTGGTAGAATCCATGCTGATTTACTTATTTACTTACTTTACTCCTTGTTCTAAATGTTTTTACCCATAAATTCAGGAGTTAAACACATTTGCAGCTATTGGGTGGTCTTGCTGTCAGAATAATAATTAGAGAATACAACACACAAATTATAAGACATGAGCAGCATAAGTGATTAATAATAGATGTGGGTTAATCCCATGGGTAAAAAGCAATATTTTAAAGATTAAAAACATAATTTATATCCTTAATTTGTGAAATAAGCAACCGTAGCACGTTCTGGATCTGTCTGATACAATTAATTATTAAATCATAGACGCCTTCTAGTTAATCAGTAGACCGAAAACATCAAACGGCCTGAATTATCTCGCTTTAACTGCTATAGGAAATAAAATTGACTCCATTTCCAGCAGAATTAACTAGTAGCAATTAACAACATAATTGGATTATCTCCCTTCATAATTGTTATTAGTAACGACATGAAAACATATTCAAGTAGAATGACAATGAATATTAAATAATAATAGATTAGAATACCTTACTCGAAATGTTGTACAATGATTGTATATATATAATACAGCCTTTTTATTTATTCTCATATTCAATTAAAATTTAAACCTATAATGGTCTTATATCTAAGTACTAAAATAACGATAATATGTAAACATTACTTGTCAATAATACGAAACTAAAATAAACTAACGTTATTGCAAGATTGTAACGGCCATGCTATAAATATAGAAATAAAAATTAAAAAATTCTTTTTATGAAAAAATTAATTATTGGGAAATAAAGAAACAGCGAGATCTATCTTAGGAACTCAACGAATGGGATATATTAAAAAAAAAATTTAATGGCTTAGGGTTTTCTGTGGAAACTTATCGTGACTCTTAAATAAGAATACGAAAATTAGGCGATATATTAATATTTAAATGGGCTTCTCCATAGCTACCGCAAAGGTAAATGTTTCTCACATGCTTTTCCCGTTAAGGGAATTTTTCCTTTTTCTTTTTTTTTTCTTTCTCTTCAAAAATGCTCTATTGTCAAAAGTGTTTTTTATTGATAAAGTCTGAAGAAATGCTGTTTTTTGAAAATTTTCAAACGATATAATGTTTGAAATTGTCGACTGGACATGGAAACAATTGTAACGTAAAATGAAATACACTTTTTGTTGCCATCAGCACCTTTTTTGAAGTCTTGAGTTTGCTTTCACAGTATATTAATGCTCAATTATGAAATATGATAATTTTGTAGCTTTCTCCTTAAGTCAACTCTTTTTGGCTTAAAACTCATTGTTATATAAAAAATCTCCTGAATTACACGAACTCAGTATATTACATACAAGTCTGTATATATATATAGACTAGCAGTTCAGCCCGACTCTATGTACTGTTCATAACTTTATGTGCATAGGTATATATATATTAAAAAGTTTGACTCATATCAAGGTAATCTACATCGAAAATTTCAAGTGTTTAGGCCCAAAATTGTCGGAGGAGTTCGGTAGAATTTTCAAAGGTCAAATCGGTGAAGTTTGACCTCTTGACAGCCAAATTTCTGAAAATCGATTAAAAAGATTTTCCCAAATCTCAATACCCTTATGTCAAATTTCGAGTCTGTAGACTGAATATTGACAGAGTAGTTTGGTAGGGAAATGTACACACACAGACAAACAGACAGACAATTTAACTTATATATATATATATATATATATATATATATATATAGTTACTTTGTTATATTTTAAAAGATTTTTAGGTGCTATAATCCTAACTATGCGTCGAATAGATACCATAATACTTACTTTGCTACATGTTATAATAAAGTTCGTACAAAATTTCAATCAGATCAACCAACTAGTCTCTGAGAAAAAGTGGAACAGAAATATAATATAGATACCTAACTTAATAGGGATATAGAATTGTTTGTGATTATAGTCAACCATGAAAACGTGTTATTTTCAATAGCTATGAAATGAATGAGAAAAAACACTGAGAGTAGTAAAGGGGGATAACTGTTAAGGAATGGATGAAATTATACTGATACAATTTCATACGAGAACTATTATTATAGAAGAAATGATTTACGGCGATTTTACTTCTGCTTTTTTTTGTAAATTGAACTCACTAATAAGAAAAAACTTAAAATAAAATGGTGAAGTACGCCCGGGATCATTCGGTCTGTTGTCGAATGCTCTACCACTAAGCTACATCTTTAGATTATGATAAATCTTTTTTTTAAGAAGAAACGATTTGTTAAAATTTTATTATCTCCCTTTGCTGGTATTACTAAAATATTCTTATGTAAAAACTATTTTTTATTTAAAAGATAGTAAAGTTATTATTATGGTCGAAATATTTCGATTTTCGATACTTATCGGATGAATTTCTGCACAAAACATGTCTAAGAACTCTGTCAGGCATGTAAATAAGCTTTATGTAAAATTTGCAAAAGATAGGCTTAGCCGTTTCGGAACCTCACACACATACACACGCAGCGACTTTTATATCATAGTAGACTAGCGGGGGTGCTTGGCGTTTCCCGGGTGTTTGTAGGGTGTGTGTTTGGGAGGGGGGTAAAGCAGAACAAAAAGAAAACTTAACACTGTATAAATATTTAAAAAAAAAAACGATGTTAAACTTCTTAAAAAATCTTTTGTAGGTGTAAAAAAAAAATCTTTTAGGTGTAAAAGAAAAAAAGGAGGCGTTGGTGGCAAGTAGGCTCGAACCCGGAGCCTTGAGGCAAATAGGCTGACGCGTAACACATGCGCTATGGCAAAGGCGTTAAATATGGCGATTAAGAAGTGAATGAGTTCAAATTAAACTCAGACATAATGCTATTCTGCTGTTTTTAAGTCCGTCTTTAATGAGGTGAAATCCTTTTGCTGCAGGATAATTGTTGTGAGTTTGTTTACCCAACTTTGTCTGGTTTTGCTTCCCCAACGTGTTGGGGGAAACCAGCTCCTCCGTTTATTGGGGTGGGGGGTCCAAACGAAAGCAATTGTCTGATATAACGGTGAAAACTGACATTGACCAAACGCCCGTGTGCCGGGAAGCTGCTGATACGATTCAGTTTCGCTTTTTATATCGAAAAGCGAAACAAAGACGCGGCGATCGAAAAAAATCTTGAAACTAGCGCATAAAAGTCGGGAAAATTAAAGATAGACGCGGCCGCCGTTCTTAACTCGTAGATATTATGATTCAGGCAGTATATACAAAGTTTTAAGAAGGAATGAGCCGACTGAGTGCCCCCCCCGGTCTAAGAGTCTTTTTCAGACATACACAAAAAGTGCACACACTAACAGACACAGATTTTCTCTTTTATATATATATATATATATATATATATATATATATATATATATATATATATATAATTGCCTATACGCTAATGTTATTTGAATTTTCGAAGAAACTGTTGAGCCTTTTGAACTCATCATTAACCGAGTTGGGATCAATCCATTTTAGCCTAGTTACTAGGGCAATCCAAACATTGTTTCTGACTCTGCAACTCTTGGTATTAGTGGGGCAGGTTATCTCAATATTCTATAAGAATCTTTCACTTAGTGATGCAAGCACCAAGTGAAAGATTGTTTCAGTAATCTGACCCACTGTATGGTTGCTTATTTTTTTTAATAGTTTACGTTTTTCTTATAGAATTTAATAAAGCTGAACATTTTGGTTAAAGGATGTGAAAGAATGTCCTCTTTACGATGCAAAAAAATAAATAAATAAATAAATAATAATAATAATAATAATAATAATAATAATAATAATAACAATGGCATACCTCCAAGAGATTAATTGACACAAAAGAGGCACGTATGTTTCTCCCCTTGCATTTTTTTTTTCTTTTTGTGTTGCCGTTGAAATTTTTTCTTCGTGCAAAAGCAGTATCAGGAAAATTACGCACTGAAGTTCCTTACAACAGAAAATGACCAAGAATCAAAGCGGAAGAAGTTTGTGTTTAGCCGTTTCCTTAGAACTAAACGATTATGGAATGCTTTAATAAGAGGCAATGTAGATTTCTTCTTTTTTTATTATCATTTTGTTGTTGTTGCATGTTCTCTATGAGACATGTTTCCAAGAAAATTGATTATCAGCATCTACAAGAGTCTCCCTGTCTCTTAGTTTGGCAGTTTCCCAGTCGCCAAATTACTCCCCGTCACCTGTTCTGTAACAACTAGAACTTGAGCTTGCGTCAGACAAACTACCAAGATTAATTGTAGTTCCAGTTAAAAAAGAAATCCAATTTTGAAGACGTAAAGCAGATTGAAATAATTATGGAGAATTGTTTTTTTTTAGACATTTGTTTTCTCCTTAACTTTCTTTCTGACATTCTTAGATCATTTTTTAGTGAGAAACTTTGAAGTTAGAATATTACTCTTTGTCAAGTAGAAAACCTCGAAATTGTCATTCGTATCAAATACAGGCTGTCCAAAAAATCAATGAAGTGTTTTGAAATTAAATAGATTCTTTATTTTTTATGATATCTTTCTGTAATTTTAATACAATCTGATGAAGACATTGAGAATTTCTTTAAAAAAATGCAAAATTCTAAAAAATCTTTATTTATGAAAAATAATGTCTTTTAAATGCTGCCCATTTTCAGCTTCGCATATTTGTGCTCTTTCCAAAAACATTATTCATGACAGATTGCAGAATTTCTGGATTGCGATTTAACTTCCTTATTTTGTTACTAATCTTTTCCTTAAATTCTTGCAGGGTTTGGGGTTTGACGTTTTGAAGTCTGCCAGCTCGCGGGACGAAGCAAAGGAGTTAAATCGCAATTCAGAGATCTTGTAATCTGTCATGAATAATGTTTTGGAAAGAGTACAAATATGCGAAGCTGAAAATGGGCAACATTTAAAAGACATTATTTTTATTATAAATAATGACTGTTCGAATTTTTTCATTCTTTTTTTTTTAATTTCCCAACGTCTTATTCAGATTGTGTTAAAATTACAGAAAGATATCATCAAAAATAAAGAATCTATTTGAGTTATAACCCTTCAATGTTTTTTTGGGAACCCTGTACTAAACGTACTCGTGACCTGTTGGGCCATTGTTTATTCTACTTTAAAACAAGAAAAGTGCAACATTTTTTTTTTTTAATAAACATCATTTTTCATCAAATTCTTTCGAATTCGAATCATAAAATCAATCTTTTTGCAAGAAGTGTTTTTTTTTCTCTCTTTCGTGCTATGCTGGTGTTGAAACTTGGCACGTCCTCAGATAAATGTATGCGCCAATTGTGCGCATGCGTGAAAATATGTAGGAAGTTCACTGTTTAAAAACCACCGTTTATATGGCAATTTCAGTTCAAAGATTTAAAAAAAAAACCAAACAGGTGCAAGATTTTTTTAATAAAAATAATTGTTCCTATTTACAATGTCTCCCCACTGGGACAGAGTTAGACAACATGGTCGTTTTTTTTAATGTGGAGAAAAGAAACAAAAATAAAAATTGTCTCAGTCGTGAAGGATTTCTCCTCCACTGACAGAGAACAAGAAATTGAAGTGCAGCATCTGAAGAACAGATACTACACTTTGATCTTGACTCGAAGGCCAAGATTTTAATATAATAATTGTTAATTAAAATTAAAGTTTTCGAATTAAAATGAATTTAATTTTGATGAACAATTATGCTTATCAAAAACATTTGTCTCATCTCAAACAAACTTTAAATTTAAATTACCATACAAACAGTGCTTTTTAAAACAGTGGACTGCCTATATATAAATAGTAATGTTCATGTGTGTGCCTGTGTGTACAGTTCTCCTACAGACCACAGGACCGATCATGACCAAACCTGGAATGATGATGGTACCTCACCTCGGGATGGTGCTCACCATTTTTCAAGGTTAAGATCAAAGGTCAAGGTTATAGCCCATGTATATAGACTCTACTACAGTCCACACCATTGGAACGATCATGACCAAACCTGATATGATGATTATTTGGGGTTTAGCCGGGGAAAATCGGTGCAAAAGTGTGAAAATTAAAAAAAAATGAAATTTGCAAGTAAAGGTCGAACGACGGCATTACGAATATGCATGCGTAACGTAATAGCTAATAGTTTTTTTTTTAATTTTTAGCCTTGCAGCCTGTTTTTATAGCTTAGGCTTAGGAATGATGCACTCCACTTACCAAGGTCAAGGTCATAGTATATGTATATATGTATATATATCCTTACAACCCATACCACTGGACTGATCATGACCAAACCTAACATGATGATAGTCTTCGGCATAGGGATGGTACACACCATTTTTAAGGTCAAGGTTAAAGGTTAAGGTCATACTTGGTGCGGCTCTTCATAAACTCCCTCACCTAGAGATAGCGCACACCAAGCTGGTGTATCTTTACTATATCTTTGATAAAAACGTGTTTGTGATACTAAACAAATGTTAAATATTGCGATTCTTTGTTGCTGTGTCAATTTTTATGTGTAACATGTGTTAACTTTCATATAATCTACTTGCTTTACTTCAGGAAGTAGTTAAAAATGTTTAAACACCTTAAGCAATAGTTTCTATTACAACATCCACTTACTGCAAGGGTACCCACGAAGCAGGTACCTGACCATACAGTAAAGTCCCACGCGAAGCACGTGTATCTTTACTAGTTTATATATATATATATTTTTTTTTTCGATTCTTGATTCCAATTCTGAATAATCGTCCCAACACTAATATATATATATAAGTGTTTGGACAATTATATATATATATATATATATATATATATATATATATATATATATATATATATATATATATATATATATATTAGTGTTGGGACAATTATTCAGAATTGGAATCGAGAATCGAAAAAAAAAAATCGTAACTTGCTGTGGTATTAGAATCGGTGTCGGTATCAGAATCGGTGTCGGTATCAGAATCGAAAAAAATTGTGCCTATTTTTTTATGCCAAAACGATTCTTTTAATTATCTTTTCTAATTTGATTTTTGTTCAGAAAAAATTTCAATTGCTGGTAGTGATAATAAAATAAGAAATATCTATTGATTTTAAATTACCAGTCAAACTAATATCTATAGATCTCCACCCCCCCCTCCGACTCACAGGTGTGTTTTTACGCTTGAGAAAATATATGTCCATTCAAGATGTGTTTTTTTTTTTTCAGTAATCAGGACAAAATACTAATTTTATAGTTCAATATTTAGAGATTTATAAAGTATCAGAATCGGAGTCGGTAATTGTACTGGAATCGAGAATTTAGTACGGAATCGGTAATTGTAGTGGAATTGGAAAAATTAATGGCATCGTCCCATCACTAATATATATATATATATATATATATATATATATATATATATATATATATATATATATATCAACCAGCTTGTTGAATTATTGTCTTATATATATATATATATATATATATATATATATAAGTATGATATATAAATATACCTGAACTACAAAATCGTGTTAAAAATAGGAAAACAAATTTCAGGAGCCTCAAGCATCTCATACTATTCAGTACATCGTCAAAATATACTTCCCCCCCCCAAACTAGCGTTTGTCGTTTTAGTGTAAACAAGGTAAAAACAAACTAATAGGAATCACGTGTTAACAACGCAGATCATAAAAAAAAAAAAACAGTTAGCAATCAGACGATATTGTCTACAGGGGACAATTTATGTAGAGGTTAGAAAGGAGAAAATAGAAGAGACGCGAGAGAAGAGAATCACAGCAAAGAGAGAGGAGGAATTACAAGGAATATTTTTCTAACATGTTTAACGCCATTTTTATGAATTAAAAAATGTATTTGTCATTTGTTGGTAAAGATATTCATTTATATTGATAATTTTTATTGTATGTTTGGTCTGTACGTTTCTTTTTCGCTCATTTTACCCCCCCCCCACACACACACACCTCATCTATATAATTTTAGGTATTTTTGTGTATTGATATTCATATTAAAAAATCTTTGTTCTATTTATTTAAAAAGAAAATGAGTCGCGGAATTACATTCATCTGCAAAAGATCTAGCTAATTCGCATGTTCTTTTAAACATTCATTTTAATTAATTCCCTATTAGTTTTTCCGATTTTCTCATGGGATGATCAACTTTAGTTAACTATTACGTGTAATTATATTCATGCAAATATTCTACATGATTTATACTTGCATGATATTTGCGTCAAAAATTTAAATATGGTATTTTGATTAATGCAGATTTCGTATTTATTATTATATTATATTATATTATATTGGACCCAATATATAGTTAAGATTTAAAAGTTTAAAAAAAAATGACTCATGTGACACCACCTAGAATCGAAACTGAAACGTTTAACTTACAATTTATTTTATCCTCTGTCGTTAATGGCTGGATACAAAGACATATTTGCAGCTAGGCTAAGAATTAACACATAAACCAATAGCTCTACGTTATGGATGCATATTTGTAATGCCGGTGTTCGACCTTCATCTGGCAAATTTCTTTTTTTTTTCAATTTTCACACTTTGTACTGATTTTCACCGGATAAAACGCAAATATAAAGTTTCGAATAGGTTCGAAAACCCTATATATTAAGTTCCATGTCTGTAGAACAAAAATTGACAGAGGAGTTTGGTAGACAAATTTTTAAAACAAAAATATATATGCATACATAAATACATGTGGAAACATTTTTGTTTACTATAAACCTTTTATGCAAATATTACGCAAGGCTAAAAATGAAATCATGAACCAATAGCTATTACGTTACGCATGTATATTCCTATTGCCGTGGTTCAACCTTCACCTAGCAAATTCCACTTTTTTTTAATTTCCACACTTTTGCACCGATTTTCCCTGGTTAAATCCCAAATATAAAGTTTCGCATGGGTTCGAATACTCTATTAGATTCATGTCTGTAGACCAAAACTGACAGAAGGGTTTGGTAGGCAATTTTTTAAAAATATACATACGCATATATACATATATATATATAGAAAGAGGTTTGTGTTTACTATAACCTTTATACGCAAATATTACGCAAGTATAAATCATGTAGAATATCTGCATGAATATAATCACACTGAATATTAAACTAAAGATGATCATCCCATAATAAAATCGAAAAAAACTAATAGGAAATTAATTGATATGAATGTTTAAAAGAATATGCAAATTAGCTAGATCTTGTGCAGATGACTGCAATTCAACAACTCATATATAACAAAGTTGTATTTTTAAAAAATAAATATAAAAAGGTGGTTTAATATGAATATCAATACACAATAAAAAAACAAATTTATAGGATTATAGAAGATTCCTTGTATTATGAACATTAAATGCTTGTAAATTATGATTTGCATCATTTTATCCCCACGCACAATGCTTAATGTCGAATATTGAGCAATTTTATTAAGATAGGATTAATCTATAAATATAAATATTTATATTTCCTTCTTTTAACTCTGTTTTAAATAGATATACGTACATATACATACACATGTATATATACGCATACATACACACATATATACATTCACACATATATACATTCACATGTGTATATATACACATGCATACACATATAAATGCATATATTGATGGCAAATCAATTATTACATCTTATATATATATATATATATATATATATATATATATATATATATATATATATATATATATATAATGAATTCATAGCGTTTCTCCTCATAACGTCTTATATCCTTTGAATGCTTGTACTCTCTTGGAATAAATAATATCGTTGGAATTCAAAATATTGGACAGTTTAAGACGCGTTTCTTCATTTTTATTTACTGTTTAATTTTTAATTTTTTTTTCAATACGTGTATATGTACTGTGTGAATGTATGTATGTGCGTACTTATATGCATATGTATTTAAAACTGACGTGGCACTTTCTCATTGGCTATACCTCCTCCTCCTCCTCCTCCTCCTCCTTCGTTTTCCTTTCCACTTTTCCCGTGTATGCTCATCACTTTCACCACACTGATGAAGACTGACGAGTCAGTCGAAATTGTGTACCTGCAAAAAATGTTTTTTAATTTTTTTTTCATAATATTATTTTGTATTTCAATAGAAAACGAATAAAGAAATGTTACAAGCTTTTATCCTTTTCGCATACATTTTCATATACATACATACATATATATATATATATATATATATATATATATATATATATATATATATATATATATATATATATATATATATATATAGTTTTGGGGGAATAATACGCTTTTGCGATTAAAGTCTAATCTTTGTGTATACCAATCTTTTTTTTTCTTTTTTTGTAACAACAGAGAACATAGAAATGAATAACAATCTCGCTATATTCCAAGACTAAGGGGTTTGTTTATCTTAAAAATTAATTCTTTCAATTGATATGCTGAAAGACTTGGTTGTTAAGAAAAACAAGACCTTGAAAATTGGAATATTGTGACATTGTTATTCATGCCTCTCTCTCTCTCTCTCTCTCTCTCTCTCTCTCTCTCTCTCTCTCTCTCTCTCTCTCTCTCTCTCTCTCTCTCTCATTCATACGGCATGATCGTGTTGACACGCCGGTTCTCGCCAGATCATCGAAATTAAGCAACGTTGAGCCTGGTTAATACCAGATGGGTAACCGTTTGGGAATACTAGGCGCTGTATGTGCTCTCCGCTTATCTCGGCATTTATGTCCAGTCGTCCTGTACATACACTTCACTTGCCACTGGTATTTAACAATATCGACTCAGGAGAGGTGTGGTAGGAGATTGCGCACCTTCTGCCACAAAACTTTCACGCACAGGCGACCCTTCATGAGTATCCATAGTCTGTCAAAGACTGAAGGAGCTTGTCATATATATATATATATATATATATATATATATATATATAATTATTTGCTATAATAATAAAATGCATACAGACACTAGTGTGTCATCCTTTCACATCAATCGATAGATTCGAATCCGGAAACACAAGACATCTCTGGTTTGATTAGCAAAGACCGTATCCACTCGGCTACCATTAACCGCGTGAAATAACGTTGAAATTAAACATTTTTATTTTTAAATGTTTTGAACGTCAGTTAGAGTGATCTAATCATTATATGATGATCTATGCATAAGAGCTAAATTGACCGACTTAATTCAACTGAAAGTGCTCAACGATGGAAACAAGTTTCTTAAAGGGACTGAATAATTGTTTATATATATATATATATATATATATATATATATATATATATATGTGTGTGTGTGTAAACAATTATTTGTATACTGGCAAACACTAGTGTTTATACTCACGCAATCAGCAGTGTATTTTCCACCCTAAACAACGCATATTGCAACTTGGAACATAAGGGGTTACTATTTGGGTTCAGACCGAACAGGAAACTATGAGGAATTGTACAACGAAATACCTGTTCACATTACATTTAAACTTTTGTAGGTTAGTACAATCAGGGAATCAAGAAACGAGGAGGAAATTCCAATGTCTGACAGCCCAAGGGTAGAAACTATAAAAGTAGAAGGGTATCCGGCATCTAGGAATCTTAACAGAGAAGGAGTGGGATTTTGCAGCTTGTTAACTTAGACGGGAGTATGTACGTCGGTGTGTGTGGGGGGCGATCACAAGTGCTACATGCTGATTAGAGTATATTCCATTAAAGTACGTTTAAAACATGCACAGCGATGCAATATTGTGGTGATGGGGCAGTAGTTGATGATGGCCGATAGTGCGGGACCTATTGGATTTGAAACTTTTCTTTTGGACCCTAAGAATAGAGACAAGTGATAGATGTGCCAGGTCAGATGTGGTAGTATTACCCTATGCATGAGCGAATTGTGGCTTTGTATAGATATAGGATACTCTCTGATGTGAGTAATTTTCTAGAATGCTAAAGGGAGCCCACCTTCTTTGCAGCAGCCTTGCCAATATCCTCAATGTATTTGTTCCAATTCATGTTGCCTATGAATGTTAAGCCGAGGAGGTTTGAAGGATGGTTTCTCAAGTAGGGTGTTATTTGTTATGGCAATCGGTGATTGAGGAGGTTTTTTTGTAGTCGGTAAGAAGCTTAGTCTTAGTAGCATTTAATATTACCATTGACTGAGGACCGACTCAAGGTCGTTTTCTAGGGTTTCTGTCTATGTTGTTGTTGCATGTTATAACTGCTTATCATGTTTTGTTTTGATAAAATGTGTTTTTTTTATTAAGAATACACGATGGTGACTCATTATATCAGCCACCATCTAAAAATAACCTATTTATTTAAATGTTATAAATTAAATTTCACATGTTGCCAAAGCAGAAAAAATAAGCTGAATTTAATGAGCAAAACAAAAAAAGCAAAACAAGAAATAAAACAAAAAAGACAATCCCCTCCCTCAAGAAGCTTCTACAGTATTGTTCCTTATATATATATATATATATATATATATATATATATATATGGGATAGTCCTTATAGAATATTAGTACTTATAATATTTTGTAAGACCTATAATCATATATATATATATATATATATATATATATATATATATATATATATATGTGTGTGTGTGTATGTGTGTGTGTGTTATTTGAGGAGGAAAACCGAGAATTAATAAAATAGTAATAAACGTTTTGTCCCTATTTCAGGGGACATCATCAAGAATTTGTAGGAAAAATGTTGAAGGAAACGATTACAGATTACATGCGAGTGAAAAAGGAAAAAATCCTAAAGTCCTTCCCATTCTGGGCAGAAACTATAAATGTTCGTGTGGAAAGGTTGAATTATTCTATGCATATATATATATATATATATATATATATATATATATATATATATATATATATATATATATTGTTGTGTCTGCCCAAATAATTAGCAAGAACAGGAAAGTAAAGGTATACAATAATATATTAGGAAGAAAAGTTGGTGAAAGTCTATAAATGGTCCACAAGTAATCTTTTTTTACTATAAAAATCCGAAAAAATCTTTATAATGTACGTACTTGTCACTGCATGATAATGACATATTCCAAAAATCACGTAAATCGATCAAGTAGTTTTTTTTTATTTAAGAAAATCAAATATTATGAGACATTTTATCGAAGAAAAACTTCCCACCATCTTGTTTTTGAATGATACACTGCTAGCGACACCTATTGGCAATGTTTGGAATATAAGATCGGCAAGGGGGCAGACAATCGACTTTCCACACTATAGAAAAAAAAACTTGGAAAATTAAGACATTTATAAGTTTTTTGAGGATGTTGAAAACGAAAATAACGTTTAAAATTCCAGCAAACGAGTAGTTTCCAAGATATGAACAAATATTTTACGTAAATTGAGCACCACACGTTGACGCTCCTCCAACAAAAATTCGGCAAATGTGTATTTCAGCGGCGTAAATTCAAGTTTTACACTAGTGGTGGCCATAAAGTGGGTGATCATTATACGTTAAATTATTATAGAAAAGTGATCCCCCACTTTCTTTAAATGAACATTTCTTCATATATTGGAAACTACTCGCTTGCTGGAATTTTAAACGTTATTTTCTTTTTCAACATCCTCAAAAACTTATAAATGTCTTAATTTTCCAAGTTTGTTTTGTCTATAGTGTGGAAAGTCGATTGTCTTCCCCTTTGCCGATCTTATATTCCCAACATTGCCAATAGGTGTTGCTAGCAGTGTATCATTCAAAAACAAGATAGTGGGAAGTTTTTCTTCGATAAAATGTTTCATAATATTTGATTTTCTTAAATAAAAAAAACTACTTGATCGATTTACGTGATTTTTGGAATATGACATTTTCATGCAGTGACAAGTACGTACTAAAGATTTTTTTCAGATTTTTATAGTAAAAAAGATTACTAGTGGACCATTTATAGTCTTGCACCGAAAAGTTATATACATAGTTACATGTCTTCAGATATACTTCAGTTGGAGATATTCCGCCAAGTGGCGTGTTGCATGTCTTACTGGAGGCAGCGTAAGCGTCTTGCCTATTTGACGGTCGTTGCCGGACTCCCCCGGTATGGGTGATTGATACCCTTATATATCTCACTCACCCGCCTGTGTTAATTAGTAGGCGTCTCCACAACACACACAGACACACACACACACACACACACACACACACACACACACACACACACACACATATATATATACAGTAAAACGTTATTCATATACATATGTACATGCACATTTACTGAAACGATTTTTTTCATCTTATTTATTTTGTTGAAGGAGAGACGGTTAAGGACATATAGACTGATTACCCAGGATTTGTATTCATATTTTGCTCTCTGATTATTATATTTCCTATAATAGAGGCCAAATTGTAGAAACCCTGTCTTTGCGTGATGGTGCTAGTATTTGAAATAAGTGCTGATTCTAGAAGTCTTCGTTTAGCTCTGTCTACAACGAATTTGAATTTGAATAATGATCATGCGAAACGTATCAAATTCTTTGTAGATAGAGCTACACGAAGACTTCTGGAATCAGCACTTATTTCAAATACTAGTACCACCACGCAAAGAAAGGGTTATATATATTATAAATAAATATTAAAAATCATTTTTATATCAATAAATACTAGAGTTTCATGCTTCCACAATTATCAGTGTAGGAAGTGGCACGTAGTACAACTTGGGAGATTCGAACCGAGTCATTTGTCTATCTTCATCTCTCTCTCTCTCTCACTCTCTCTCTCTATGTATATATATATATATATATATATATATATATATATACATACATATATATACATATATATATACATATATATATACATATATATTTAAAAGAGTGTAGCCATCAACAATTGTGGGTTTTTTTTAAAGGTTTTCATCATATTTTTATTTTAAAATATTTTTATAACGCGTTTCGAGCTTAGGGTGTACTCTCTTCAGATATTTTCGTAAAAAGTTTTTCTTTAAAATGGGAGTTTGTGGATATGCCTCCGCTGATATTAAATATGTTTTTCATAGTGGTGCGATGCGTGTGTTCAGTGTTTAGACGTTCTGTCTCCAACTGTAAGTGTTTCACTGTGACCGGTCAAAGTTAGTTTCAAAGAGTGTTTTTTAGTCCATATGGTGAAGGTTTTTATGGCTTCTTTAGGGTTCTTTTTTAAAGACTTTCTTTCCCCATGTATAGCATACACTCACACACAATCCCATACGCATACATATATATTCATGTACATGTACACATGCACACGCACACAGGCACACACACATACACACACGTACATACATAGAAATATATGTAGGAGCATACATATATACACATATACATACCCACCTACACACTCACACACGCACTCGCATACATCCACCGCTAACAATTATTTTTATTTTTTTATATTTTATTTTATATATATATATATATATATATATATATATATATATATATATATATATACATATATATATATATATACACTTTTTTTTCTTTTTCCCTACCAAAACACGCATGTATATATGCGCTTAATCATTCAGACATATGTACACGCACCCACACACACACACAAGTAAGATGGAGAATAATAGGTAGAAGATATATATACACACACATACACGCACATACACACATATATGTACACACATATATGTATGTGCACATACACTCACAAACATCCACATACTATGTAGGCACATACACATACACACACACATGCACACACACAGACATATGCAGGGGCTCACACATACGCGTATATCCATATTCACATGAACACATTTACCCACTCATACATGTGCATACATATGTATATATACATACATACACACATACATACGGATGTGTATACACTCATCCACCCATATATATATATATATATGGGCACATGCATTCACAATCCCACACACACATACATATTCATACATCCCACCTTATGTATATATTGGTTGGAGTTTCCTTTCCAATCCATGCACATATGCATACATGGATTCGGTCACCCAAACATAAGTGCACGTATATATACAAACAAGATGTAGCATAGATAACAGATGATATATAATTATACACACACGCATACACAATCATATGTGTACACCCACGCACATACACATATACACACGCACACACGCGCGCACACACACATACATACGTTTAATTTCTAGTTGTTTGTTTAGTTAAGAGAAATGGTACTGTACTGGGTATGGGCGCGCGCACCCGCGAAAGTGTGTGTGTGCCTTATTGTGCTTTTTTGTTGTTTCGTGTGTGAGGGTGCACACCTACCCAAGCATGCATGCGTGTAAGTGTATTTTGTGTTTTGCCTATTTATGTGTATAATTATGGAGAGACGTTTAAGGCGGGGTTAAACCTTGTTATGAAATTTTTTTCTTGAGTTAGCAAGTAGAAGTAGTTGTCAATTTGGAAGATGGGCATTATCTCGAATCTGCCTCCACTGCATGCGTGTATATGTTGTGATACATGTAGGTGTCTATTTTCCGCGATTTTGATGTTGGATCGGTGTAGGGCTACTCTATTACTAAGGTTTTTTGTAGCGCCTATGTAGGATTTATCGCATGCTGGACATTTTATTACATAGATTACGTTTTTTGAGGTGCAATCTAGGTTTTTTTTAATTTTGAATGTTTGTATGGGGTTCGCAAATGTGTATGTGTTTCCCTCTAATATTATGTTGCAGACTCCACATCGTTGTTTGTTGCATTTTGTGACTCCTTTTGTTGCGTCTTGATTGAGTTTGGATGAGGTAAGAATGCGTTTTAGTCTTTTGGGTTGGCGTTTGCTTTTTATTATTTTTGTTGTTTTAAGGAAATTGTTTAGTTTGCTGTTTTGGTTAAGTAGGACGAGGTTTTTCGTTATCTCTGTGAAAAGTTCAGGGTTGTTTGTGTTGTGTGTGGAGACGTATGTTAGGATTTGTTCTTTGTTTCGTTCTTTAGGGGTTCTCAAATCTTCTACTGGTATATTTGTCGCAAGTTGGATCCCTTTTTCTATAAGTTGTGATGGGTATTTTCTTTTTCTTAAATTTATTCGTAGTTCTATGAGTCGGATTTTTCGAAGGTTATTGTCCGTGATTATGGTGCAGATTCTACGTGCTAGGGTGTAGGGAATTGATTTTATGCAGCTTTTAGGGTGGTGACTTTTAAAGTGTAGGTATTGTTGGGTGTCTGTAGGTTTGCGGTAAATGTCTGTGATAATGTTATTGTCTTTAATCTTTATCAGTATGTCTAGGAAAGGTAATTCTGTAGAGCTTTGTTCTATGGTGAATTTAATTTTTGGGCGTAGGTTCTGGAGTATGGTGTGTAAGTCTGTGATGTCCCCCCATGTGGGTTTCCATAGGATGAAGCAGTCATCTAAGTACCTTTTCCATGATTCTACAAACAGTATTTTAGTGCTGTGGCCAAATTTTTGTTCTATTTTTTTATATAGGGTTTCTTCTAGGTAGGCTAATGTAAGGGTTGCGTAAGTCGGTGCCATTTTCGTTCCCATTGCTGTACCTAGTGTTTGGATGTAGTTGGTATTGTTGAATTCGAAGGAATTATTATTTAGAATTATGTCTATACTATCGATAATGAATTGATTTGTGAATCTGGGATGTAGTGTTTGTGCGTGTCTGTTGATCCAAAATAGTATTGCTTCTTTTCCTAATTCATGGGGTATATTACTATATAAACTACTAACGTCAAATGTAACTAATAGTGTCCCGTTTTCTACTGTATGTGGTAAGGTAGTGAGAAAATGGATGTCGTCCCTTATGTAGCTCTTAACTTGATCTGTGAAAGGTTGTAATAAGATGTCTATTAAGTTGCTAAGTCTGCTTGTCGGACAGGCTGGTCCTGCTACAATGGGTCTAAATGTAAGGTCGCTAGGGTTTGGAGCGCTAATATATTCTGAGTTTTGTGTATCGATGGCAAGTTTTATTGTGCCAGATTTGTGTATTTTAGGCAGTCCGTAGAAGTTGTTGGTCTTTGTAATGAAATTTGTGAGGAAGTCCTTTTCTTTCTTTTTTAATATTTTGTTGTGTGTTGTACAAATTTTTGTGATTTTTGAGATGGTGGTGTTATCTATGTTGGTACTAATGGGTTTATAGTAGTGTTTGTCATCCAGTAATTCTGTAATTTTTGTTTCATAATACGTTCTGTCCATGATTACTACGGCACTGCCTTTGTCTGCTTCTTTTATTATCATGTCATTATTATTACGGATCTTTTCGAGTGCTTGTTTTTGCTTATGTGTGAGGTTGCTTGTGGTTTTGTGTTTTTTTTTTGGAGGTTAAGGTTCCAGAGATTTTCGAAGTAGCTGTTTAGTTCTTTTGTGTTGTTCTGTTTATTAGGGAAATATGTTGATTTGTTTTTTACTAAAGAATCATCTTTGTCCCCTTTGTTATCTAGTGTTTCTATTAGTCTAAATTTCCGTTCGAATTCTTTAAGGTCCTTTTTTAGTTCTGCTATATTGCTTTTAGGGGTGGGGCAGAATTTGAGGCCCAGCTTCAGTATTTCCATTTCGTTCTTTGATAAGGAGTATGTGGATAAATTGATGATTTTGGGTCTAATTTTTTCTAACCTGGAATTGTTGTTCCCTGGGGGCTTCCTAAAAAATGCTGGGAGTTGTTTGTTTCCTTGTTTCGAGGAGTGGTGTGTTTTAGGGTGGTGTGATGTCTCCTTGTAAAATGAGTGTCGTGTACAATATTGTGAGGGTTCAGTGATAAATGGTTGAATGGGTTGTCGTTATATGTTTTTTGTGTTGGATAGTTGTGTTTCAGTTGGAATTGGTGTTGCTGTTGAGGATACATGCATTGTTGTATAGGGTTGTGTTGTCGGGGTTTGTTGTAGGGGAGGTCTGTTTGTTGGGATTGGTGTTGCATGGGATATTCTGATTGTTCCCGTTGATGGGGGAGGTGCCTTAGGGGTTTGTTTCTTTGTGTGGGATATGAGGGGTGAGAGTTGTTGGTAGTGTTTTGAATTATGTGATGTCTCAGGTAGTTGTGTTGCATTGTGGGGGTGTTTTGGTAGGGGTTGTTTAGTAAAGGTATTTTTTCGTTGTTTGTGTTAGCGATGTAGTGTCTGTGAGAATGGACTTTTGATTGTGTTCGCTGAATTGGGTGGTAATAGTTAGGTTTGTATTGCTTAGGATTGTATATGTGGGTATTTTTGTGGAGATGTATTGTGTGGTATGTTGTCCGGTGTGTTGTGTTTGTTAATGGTGCGGGTTCTTGTGTAATTTTGAGGTGTTATTAGTGTGCGTTTTGGCTGGGCCAGTTGTTGGGAATTTGTGTAAGATGTGAATATATTGTGGTTGCTTCTTTGTGTGTAGTTGTATCTGTTGTGTGGATGTGTTTGTGTACGGTGTATGTTTCGTTTCTTACCTTTGTTATGTGATCTATGTGTTTGCGGATATCGTGTAAGAGTGTTCTGTTCCTGGTTGTCCTTGTATGTGTTTGTCGATTGTTTGCTTTTTTCTTTTTCCGGCAGGTTTTTTAGCCAGGTTATTTTCCGTCCAGTGATTTCCCTGGATTTTCCCTCCTCTTTTTTGCATTCAGAATCCCAGAGTTCCAAGAGGGGTTGGTGTGTTTCCTTGGGGCAGAGTTCCTTGATTTTTTTAAATACTTTATTGTCAATTTCTGTGTACTTCTCCGTAGAGTGTATTTTTTTGTCTTCCCGTATGTCGATTTCGGCCTGAAGTTTTGAAATACTTAGGGCTTTTTTAATTTTCACTTGTTCCTCTGTATCTTGTGGTGTAATTTTTTCCCGGAATTTATATGGAATGAATTGGTCCTCCATCGTTAGAAATGTCTTGTATGTTGCTGCAGTGTCACTGCATTTTACTGCATATGTAATAAAATGTCCAGCATGCGATAAATCCTACATAGGCGCTACAAAAAACCTTAGTAATAGAGTAGCCCTACACCGATCCAACATCAAAATCGCGGAAAATAGACACCTACATGTATCACAACATATACACGCATGCAGTGGAGGCAGATTCGAGATAATGCCCATCTTCCAAACTGACAACTACTTCTACTTGCTAACTCAAGAAAAGAATTTCATAACAAAGTTTAACCCCGCCTTAAACGTCTCTCCATAATTATACACATAAATAGGCAAAACACAAAATACACTTACACGCATGCATGCTTGGGTAGGTGTGCACCCTCACACACGAAACAACAAAAAAGCACAATAAGGCACACGCACACTTTCGCGGGTGCGCGCGCCCATACCCAGTACAGTACCATTTCTCTTAATTAAACAAACAACTAGAAATTAAACGTATCTATATGTGTGTGTGCGCGCGTGTGTGCGTGTGTATATGTGTATGTGCGTGGGTGTACACATATGATTGTGTATGCGTGTGTGTATAATTATATATCATCTGTTATCTATGCTACATCTTGTTTGTATATATACGTGCACTTATGTTTGGGTGACCGAATCCATGTATGCATATGTGCATGGATTGGAAAGGAAACTCCAACCAATATATACATAAGGTGGGATGTATGAATATGTATGTGTGTGTGGGGTTGTGAATGCATGTGCCCATATATATATATATATATATATATGGGTGGATGAGTGTATACACATCCGTATGTATGTGTGTATGTATGTATATATACATATGTATGCACATGTATGAGTGGGTAAATGTGTTCATGTGAATATGGATATACGCGTATGTGTGAGCCCCTGCATATGTCTGTGTGTGTGTGCATGTGTGTGTGTATGTGTATGTGTCTACATAGTATGTGGATGTTTGTGAGTGTATGTGCACATACATATATGTGTGTACATATATGTGTGTATGTGCGTGTATGTGTGTGTATATATATCTTCTACCTATTATTCTCCATCTTACTTGTGTGTGTGTGTGGGTGCGTGTACATATGTCTGAATGATTAAGCGCATATATACATGCGTGTTTTGGTAGGGGGAAAAAGTGTATATATATATATATATGTGTATGTATATATATATATATATATATATATATAAATATAAAATAAAATATAAAAAAATAAAAATAATTGTTAGCGGTGGATGTATGCGAGTGCGTGTGTGAGTGTGTAGGTGGGTATGTATATGTGTATATATGTATTATTCTATGTATGTACGTGTGTGTATGTGTGTGTGCCTGTGTGCGTGTGCATGTGTACATGTACATGAATATATATGTATGCGTATGGGATTGTGTGTGAGTGTATGCTATACATGGGGAAAGAAAGTCTTTAAAAAAGAACCCTAAAGAAGCCATAAAAACCTTCACCATATGGACTAAAAAACACTCTTTGAAACTAACTTTGACCGGTCACAGTGAAACACTTACAGTTGGAGACAGAACGTCTAAACACTGAACACACGCATCGCACCACTATGAAAAACATATTTAATATCAGCGGAGGCATATCCACAAACTCCCATTTTAAAGAAAAACTTTTTACGAAAATATCTGAAGAGAGCACACCCTAAGCTCGAAACGCGTTATAAAAATATTTTAAAATAAAAATATGATGAAAACCTTTAAAAAAAACCCACAATTGTTGATGGCTACACTCTTTTAAATATACATTTTCTCTCTCGTTGGAACTACACAACCATCACTTTAAATATACATATATATATATACATATATATATACATATATATATACATATATATACATATATATACATATATACATATATATATATATATATATATATATATATATATATATATATATATGAGAGAGAGAGAGGGTGAGAGAAAAATATTTTTATTTGTTTGAAACCTTGAAAAGGTTAACTTTCTTTGTTATGTGTTTGAGTGATAAGGTCACGGAATTGTTCCACTACTGTCGTGGTCGACCGATGATTGATAGTCCCAAGCAAAAATAAAAACACAAAACAAAACAAAAAACACTGCAATCATGTTAGAATCCGCAGTTAAAGTAAGTGTCCGTCTTTTGTCTGCAACTAAGTTTAGCATATCTCAACACTACACGTCCCAGATCGTTCGATGGATATCTTCTGCCTAAATTAACCTTTTTCCTTTAATTTTTCTTGTTTTAATATACGCGCGAAGATAAGTTATTATTAAGATTAAGGCTCCCTTCTTTGCTCATAAGAATGAATTTGCATACATAGTTATTGAAGTGGGCCGGACATACGTACGTTCACGTTTATTATATAGATGTCTAGACCATAGTTTAGATGGTTTGCTTTCTGCTGTCGGTGGTGTTTCGTTCTGTGCAGTTCTAGGAGTTTCACTTTCCCAGGCTTTCCTTTGTTCATTTAAGAAGGGGTTAGTATATTGTTAATCGCTCGAGGTGTCATTACTGGGGAATGCCGACGGGCCTGCCCAGAGAGCTCTTCCTCTAGAGCGTTGACGTTTACATATCCCATTCTCCGACCCTTGTGTCACATCATCGTGTCGTGTGAGGAAAGTAAATAAATTAACATTTCCTTTTCACTATTATGTTTTTATTACTCGTGCAAATAAATTATTTCTGAGATAAGGACCCCCCCCCTTTCTTTGCTCATAAAAATAGATGTACATACATAATTATTGAAGGGAGCCGGACACACGTACGTTCGCTTTTATTAAATAGATGCTTAAAAAGATAATTTTTAATGAATTTTAATTACAAAAAACGAAGAACGCATATTGCAAGGATTTATTCATATCTACACATTTAACGCTGAAATGCCATTGTCAACCTCTGCTTCACAGATTTATCAACAGAGTTTATTTTGGAATACATTTGCTCCATTATCCCTTTTATATTTGACTAGCAGGGATAGCCGGCGTTACCTGGAGCAACTACCCCCCTTACTAAGAGTTTCGCTCTCTATCTTTATTTTTTGTTCAGCTTATTCCTCTCTCTGGATATACACACGCACATATTTTTATACATTACTCGAGAAATGACCCAGCGTAAGGGAAATAACTCTTTGAAAACAAGTTCTGTTATTTCCCTTCAATAGCACTTCTTAAAATGTGTTTCACAAAATTATTTGTACACTTTTATTAATTATTAAATTAATACATTTATATTATCAAATTTTTTACTGCAAAACCGTCTTCGAAATAAAGAGTATCAATCATTCACTTCCTATAGAATACTAGCACATAGATACCAGATTATTTGTTTATACAAGCAACAAATTGTTAATGCATCGAGAGATTCTATGATTCTGGGATTCACATTCTGTAAACATGGCTGCTTGATAATTATACATCTTTGGTAACCGCATTCAGTTTAAACGAACACAGTAGACATCCGCTATGTTTTAGCGTGCAGACAAGCACTTTATTTCTTACAGTGATTCTATATAAAACAAACCTATCATTTACCTAGTTATGCATTTACGATTTGTGGTAATTGGTTCTATCGCAACAAAATAAACAGTCTTATTTCTTTCTAGAACGAAGAACATGTAGCAGTCACCATAAAATACTATTTTCTTGCTGACTGATGCGGCGGTAACGCACTGACATGCCAGTTTGTAGGGCGCATTAATCTTATATGTCCCTTAAGGAACTAATTACCCCTGTCTGGAACTAGCAAGCAGCCACCAGGGGAGCTCAGACCACCAAAGAAGACAGACCTGTCTCCTCTCACTTTCTATCCACTGAATCGTTAGGCTCTGACTGCTTCACTGAAGACCACTGGACAACTTGGGGACAAAATATCCGAAAACTTTTTTTATTTATCTTCTTTCTTTCACTTCGGACACAGCCCCTCTTCTTTTGAAATAAACCCCTTCGTTGTTTTGTTCTAAAGGGAGGTGTTAGTTCATTATTCCATGCTTTTATTAGGGGTTTTGTGCACTTCCGTATCGATGCCTCCGTTCAGTCTCGAAAGACAAAGGATACCCCATATAGGGGCAGCTGCACATGATATTGTGAGGCAAGGGTTGCGTAATCCCCAACCACACCTCTCCTGAATCGGCACTGTTTGAGCCCAGTGGTAAGAAGTCTAAGACAACTGGAAACAATGCCGAGATAAGCAGAGAGCATATACAGCACCTGGAAGTCCCAAATGGTCACCCATTTATTATTGACCAGGTTCAACATTGCTTAACTTCGGTGATCCAGCGGGAACAGGAGTGTCAACATGATTATGCCGTATCACTTACGTATAAAACCTACCAAAAAACATTATTTTATTCGGAAATATTGCGTATTGCATATTACGTCAATTAAAAAAGAAGACAATAATTTTTCTATCAAATAACAAATTGGCATAACAGATATAAGTATAACGCAATAATCAGTTCTGATTGATACTCTTTTGAGGGTTGACGGTTCAATCCCCAGTAAAGGACGACACGAAGAATAAAATTACGACTTACTTAAGACTTCTACACGGTCATGGCTGACAGCACAATAGTAATCTACCCCTTCCCTGTGGATTAAATACAGTGTTCCGTTCGAAATTCCGTACAGATCCCCAAGATTGAAAAAGATATACCTAAGAAAGTTTAAAGGTTACATCGGCCGAAACGCTGTGAAAATAACGCCCAAGATGAGAATAGTAGTCTGAATAATAAAAATTATTAATCCTATATAAAAAAATGTTGAAACTCTAAATCTTGATCCCAATAAATCCTTAACAGTCTTTACGTTCACTATCTGCATCGATCCGTCCTACTCCCACAGGAAGAGATGAATGCAAAAAAAAAAAAAAAAAAAAAAAAAAGCATTCAAAATAAGAATCATTTTCCTCTGCCACACCCCCGCCGATCCCTGACACCGAAAACGAATCTGTTAACATTTTCAGGCTCTTTTACAACTATCAAATCAGTTGCTTTTCAATGGTAGACATTTCAAAGCTTCATTTTACAGGAAGTTTATATTGACGGTTTGACCGTTGTTAAATGTTACCAGATGATTCAAAGTGAATCAACACGGCTTAACCTTGGGGAATGTATGGCCAGAGAGAAAATGAAATAACTAGAATTTTTATTCGAGAATAATTAATAACATCGCCGAAAAATAATGTTTTCGATAAAATCTAGAAACTTTTTATTAAGGATTAGTTACAATTTACAAACCGTTTTTCTGATGCAAAAGGCAATATAATTTACGGTATACCTGATTGCATAAAAGATGACCTTACTCTTCAGCACATCCAGGTACATTTTGGTGTTGAGTTTCAAGCCGACTTCGAAGATGTGAGGTGACATGATGTGGTCCTCACTTGAAACCACACCAAAGCCCAGTTAACCATGGCCGAAAACTTTGTTTTTTATCACTCTGTGCACGTCCCTGTTATTCGTGGCAATCAAGCGATGCATTTTGAGGGTGCTGGCAATGGTCCTGCTGTCATAAATTGAATTGGTAGAGAGCATGAGTACAATGTCGCATCTATGATTTCACTCGTTCGTCTTCTTCTTCTTCTTCTTTGTTACTTTTTTTTCCATTAGATATTTTTCTCTTATACCAAATGCGCCCAATGCATTATTTAAAATTATAATTTTATTAGTTATCAACATTTATTGCCGTCCTGTCAAATTTTTACAAAATTTAAAATTCCGAATATAACAACAACAACAACAGCGATTATTCTAAAGAAATACTATCATTACGCAGCATCCAATTTATAATTAATTCTAAGTATCATTTTCGATAAGTTGAACTATTTAAATTTAATGTGGTCTGTGAGCAAAACTTTGTTTCATCTGAACGTAAATTTATTTATTCATTTATTATTATTATTATTATTATTATTATTATTATTAATATTATTATTATTAATATTATTATTATTATTATTATTATTCATTTATTATTATTATTATTATTATTCATTTATTATTATTATTATTATTCATTTATTATTATTATTATTATTATTAATATTATTATTATTATTATTATTATTATTATTCATTTATTATTATTATTATTATTATTATTATTATTATTATTAGCAAAGTGTAGTATCTGTTCTGATACTACACTTCACCTTTTCTGTCCTCGGTCAGTGGAGGAGAAATCCTTTTTGGCTGGGAATTTTTATTTTTGTTCTTATCCAGAGTGCCCTATTTTGGAGAGCTGGATTTTCCTCACATTAAAACCCGAACTTGTGCCTAACTCTGCCCTCGTGGAGAGGCAAATAAATAGAAACATGGTAATATTAAAAACCGAAAGAGGAAAAGGTATGCTTGCTTTTGAAGGATATATTTACATAAATCATAACCAAAAAATAATACGATAAGATGGAGATGTATAAAGAGGCATGTTCTTTGTAGAGGAAGAATTCTCGCAAATACTGAACTGGAAAATCCATTTTTAGATATTCGGAATTATAACTTTTGCAAAATTTGAAAGGACGACAATAAATGTTGATAATTGATAAAATTATAATTTTTATATTTTGTATCAGAGAAAAAAAACTAATAGAATTAAAAAACCCAAAACAAAAAAGTAACGAAGAAGAATCGAATCTCAGCCTATTTTTTTTTAATTTGTTTTGTTTATTATTATTTTTTTATTACTCCAAAAAATATCGTTAAAATAATAATAATGATAATAATAATAAAATTGTAATTAACTAATAAATAAAAAGCAAAACATTTTTTGGCGGGAGATATACCGTGTGTTAAAAAAATCTCTCGTTAACTCATTTTTAATTTTTTTTATTTTTACTTCAAAGTTGTTAAATCAATCATTAAGAGAAAAAGTAATCAATAAAGTAATTTATTGATCTATTTTATCGAAAACTTCGCTATTGTTTCTCAAGAATTAAAAAAAAAAAATTTTTGTTCATCGTTTTGTTTTCGGAGGGAGATACAGTTTTTAACCCCCACCCTCTCTCTCTAAATTATATTTTAAAAAGATTAAAATTTATTTTCTTTTGGAGGGTGGGAGCTCTTTTTAAAACCAAATCACCCTCAGTATTTTCTTTAATTTTCTATTTTTTAGCGATTATCAAAACCCTTAAGATGTGATCTCCTCATGTCGGACATTATTTCTTGTTCTCACATAACACTCGACGCTACTTATTTTTATTTATTTATTTTTCCTTGATTAAACGCTTCAAAATTAATTAAACCACTAACAATTTAGTCAGCTAGGTAGAAAAATTGATCTTGCCCTTTTAACTCATATGTTTCAATTTACTTACGATTTAAAGCAAATGCAACAAACTAAGTTTACAATAAATACAGTTCAATTTTTATGGTATCCATTATTCAGATACTGCTGAAATCCAATATCAATGCACGGCATTTATTCTTTGGTGGTTACCATGGCACTGGCTCTACTTAGATATGGAAATGAAGATAAATAGAGCAAAGGTGATCGTGTGGAATTCCATTTCATTCCTCTTGTACTTGGTTGCCTGTCAAGTTCAAATCCTATGCTCTTTTATGACAATTCTGTGAACTGGAATGCATTTTTGTCACCGTATTTTCTGCATTTTCTGTTTACTCTTTATATAGGATAATGGTAGAGTTATTAAATCGCTTTCCTCTCCGTTATATATTCGCATGATTTATTTCATCCATCGACCTGAATCTTTTGTAAATAAATAAAACAAATCTGCAGCTGAACAAGTTAAAAACTATCCGTATGTTGCAGAGTGGACCTGGGAGCAATAGTAATTAAAGGCTGACTGTTATGGTTGGCTGTTTTGTTTTACGGCATATCAACCCTTTTCAGGTTTTTTAATGCCGAATCCAAAGATTTTGAAGAAAAAATTTTTAATAGAATATATTTGTTGTTTTCAAGTCGGTTTCTATTTAACCCATAGTTGGGATCCTAACAGGTACTACCACTCCAGGTCAGCGTGGACCTGGGAGCAATGGTAATTAAAGGGTGGCTCCACACTCCCCAAAGCCGGCAAGCTGGGGCCTCACCACTGGATATAGTTTAAGGTCATATTCAGGACCTGCTGACTGTTAGTCATATTTCAAAATGATCGGTTGAAAATAATGCCATATATATTGTTGGAAATATTTTTAACAAGACTTTTTTATGTAATTTGCATACGTGACTTTATGCAAATTACTCACTATTACTTGAGGAGAGGCTAAACACTAAAAAAGAACCTTGGATAAGCAGAGTTAAAAAAAAAAAAAAAAAAAAAAAAAAAGAATTTACTGGAAGAACCAGAGCAGCTCAAAAATGAATTTACCAAGAGGACGAAGGGAGCTCAAAAAGAATTTACTGAAAAAATGAAAACATTTCTCCTCATCTCTGTATCAACAAAAAAGAACGTTCTCCAAGACAACCATTTTGGAAACTGCCAATCTTCAACCTGACATAAGTTTTACCTTTTATTGTATTTGTAATTATAATTGAATATAATTTGTTTTTTAATGCAATAACTTGTTGGTTTTTAATTGTCTTCGTCCAAAATACGGAAGATTGTTCTGCTACAAAAGATTGTTCTTTTCTATAAAAAAATGTTAGAAATAACTAATTATAAAATTTTCTAACAATATAGACATCCACAGGAAGGCTGATTCGCTTTATCACAGCTTTTAGTACAGCTAGACCGGCAACTGCCACAGGCTGGGATCGAAACTCAACCGCCTAGACGACACCTCTAACCCTTATTCCATTTGACTGCTGCTAAGTAGGTAGATATTACAATGATAAATATTATTAAACGCCACAAGTTGACTTGTTTACGCGAAGAGCTTTGTAGTATACACTAATAGTAGTTTGTTATTTCATGCATCCTTATGCTCAACCAAAGAAGGCGCATTTATAGTCATTCACAGACTCTTTCGCTGTATCACAGCTCTTCAGTGTGGCTAGACTACCAAGTAAAATACAAAAGTTGTAACATAATTAATATTGTGGAATCATGCTCCAAAAATTTACATCAGCAAATATTGTATGCGTATGTTTCAGAAATGTATTTTACTCATCAAGCAATTATTATACATACCTATAATACATACCAACTTAACAATGTAACTGAAGAATGTTCATAAACACATAAAACAAAAAATCTATATAAATAAAGCAGTCGATTTTGTGTGTCTGTCTGTGTGTGTAAATATTTAAACGATAAACTTTTAAATCACTGGTCACATAACACTGAAATTAACAAGATATAGTAATTATACACCAAGGATGGTTTATGGTGAGTAAAATCTTTGGATCGATGAATAACGCGTACAAACATGTGTTAGCAAGTTGAAATGCAACATCTTCATTTCATCTTGCCTACTTTTCTATTTCTTTATGTGCATGCCCACATTAAATTCATTTCTTGGTGTCATTTAATATTAAATCTTTCTTATCTATATTTCGATATCTACATAGGCAGACAATGCGGCTAGAGCACTAAATGTTTCGGTTTCGATTTTAGCTGATAGCAACGAAGTCATAATTTTTAAAATTTTTGAAATTAGTACTATATATTAGGTACAATATAATAATCAATGGATGATTGGCTCCATAATAATAAATATGAAATATGCTTGAATTAAAATATATGTAAGCGTATTTTACGTATATATATATATATATATATATATATATATATATATATATATATATATATAAATCATGTTGACACACCAGTTACCACTAGATCACCAAAGTTAAGCAACGTTGAACCTGGTCAGTATTAAATAGATGACCATTCGGGATTTCTAGGTGCTGTGTGTGCTTTCTGCTTATCTCGGCATTGCTTCCAGTCGTCCTGGATTCTCCTTACCACTGGACTCAAACACTGCCGATTCAGGAGAGATGTGGTCGGAGACTGCGCAACCCTTGCCTCATAATTAGATGCGCAGCTGCCCCCACAGGGGGTATACCTTGCCTTCCGAGACTTAACGGATACATCGATATATATATATATTAATTTCTATTATTATATTTATATATATATATATATATAAAACCAAGTCCATAACATCCATGATTACTCCATACATGATCGTGTGTGGCAAACTAATGAACACCTGGGTTGAGTGCATACAAAGTAAATTACCTGTATGCAACATGACCAGTATCAACCCTTTGGATTGGACTGCATGGAGAACAGGTGCGATATGTTGCCTGGAGTTGCTCTTCCTGAAGTGCAAGATATTCCCAGTATCTTAAATACCAAAACTAGACTATAATAATAATCATCATCATCATCATCACTATACGTGGATTAGGATTTTTGCTTTGATCTACGAATACGTTTTCATTTCATGTTCATTATAATTTGGCATCATCATTCTCTGATATGATTTCCCCCACGCATAATTAACATTTATGGAGCTTGTTACTCCTATATCAGTTTCAAGACTAATTAAGCAAGCTGTATTCTTAATTACTCTTGTTACTATCGACATAATGACCGTTCCGTGGTCAGGTGGCTGTATGGCAGCAAACTAGAAGTAAGAATTCCTTTTGCTGTGCTCTGTTAGAATGTTAGAAGCTTGCTATTGGTGGGATTTCCGATGGCTTATGTGCTCAGGATATTGGGTGGTTTGGCCATGTACAGCATGTCATCTTGTGTATCAACTCAGTAGTAGCATGCATGGATACTCCAGATATGAGTGTGAGTGTGTGGTAAAGCAAGGAAGATTTGGCTTGAATGTTTACAATGTGTCTTGATTGCTTATAGCATGACTGATATCAACATTTTACATCAGACCATATTGAGAGCAGGTGTGAGACGTTACAAACTGTCGCCCTCACTGGAGTCTAGGACACTTCCAGCATCTGGGTATATTTGCTGAGGACACCATGTTCTATAACAGGCATGAGAGGAAAACAAGTGAACATATATCTAAGGAAATGGCAGAAACACTAGAGGAAGACCTCCAATCTGTAGTGGAATGGGGAGAAAAATGAATGGTCACATTCAATGCTGCCAAAATTAAGCTTGTCTCCTTCAATAATTACAAGAAACTTTCTCAACCACCAATAGCTATGGCTAAAGATATATTACCTGAAAGTACTTCTTTTAAACTCCTCGGCTTAATGTTCACAGGGAACATGAGTTGGAACAGATACACTGAGAGTATTGCCAGGGCCACTGCGAGGAAGGTGGGCTCTCTCTACTGTGCTAGAAAGTTATTTATGTCTGAAAGTATTCTGTACCTGTACAAGGTCACCATTCACCCATGTATGGAGTATTGCTGTCACATTTGGGCTGGTGCATCTGCTACTAGTCCTGGACCGGGCTCAAAAGAGAGTTGCCAACCTGATACGTCCTAAACTGTGATCCAAGTTTCAAACACTGCCCCATCGACGAAATGTGGCATCCCTCTGCCTGTTTTAAAACTGACAAACTACAAGCCCTTGTAACCCCTCAACGTAAATACTCCCGACAGACTCGACAAGCAGCTAAATCCCACCCCTACATAGTAGAGATCCCTAGATGTAAAATCTTCTACTTTTATAGTTTCTTCCCCAGAATTGCTAGACTCTGGAATTCCCTTCCGGGGTCATGTTTTCTCAACTGTACTGACATGCAGAAGTTCAAATGTAATGTGAATAGACATCTTGCTGCTCGACTCCCTACATAGTATCCCTGCAACTACTGTCCCCGATAATAACCCTCTACTTCAACGTGGCACTCTGCCTTGTTTGGGGTGAAAATGGAATAATTAAAATAAATTTTGATCTTAAATACCCAAACATGAATAAGGAAAGATATTGATGCTTGAATCTCTTATTCCTCCTTGTCAGACAATCACAGCAACAACTCATCTCTCTACCACCAAAATGAATTTTCCTTTCTTTCTGTCAAAATAAAAGCACCATATATCAAATCCAAGATAGCCATGTTTTCTAGGCTGAATTTGATGTTCTTTCCTCTCTTCATATTTCATATTTCCTTGATGCAAGATTAGCTTCGATTTCCTCCTTTCCGACTCTCTGGTCAAAAATGTACCTCGCTGTACAGATTTGCTTTCACCTTTTCCATTTTTCTTTCTTTCTCGCTTCCATCAATGCTTCCAGTCAAAAGTCTTCTGTAAAGTCAACACTGCCCTATAACAAAACGATACCCTATACTAACTAGCTACAGTCTATAGAGATCAATAATGGTTTTACCCAGAATTCCACGTTCTTCACCTTGTCTAAACATGTATCTCTCTTCCCCCATTCGGTTGCACTTTTTGTTTATTTCCGCCAGGTAGAATTTCCATGAACAGAGTTTCTTTTCAAAAACTGCACATATGTGGAATACATTACTTCCCTGCAAACTACAACTTCAAATCCAATTTCAACAAATATTTATCATAAACCTTTTCAATAACTAATCAAACGTAGTTCATTCTATTTTTCATTTGCAATCTTCTCATCATATTCGCCACAATTAAGCCGACAATATATCCATCTCATTGACATTTATCCTTGACTAAATTTTAGCCTTGATAACTCATTACTGAAAGAGAGATATGGATGCTTGAATGCAGTTAATGTATGGGCCAGTTTTTGAATAACGCAATTGTTAAATACAGGTAGACTATTTGTAATTCTAGAAGCTTTTTGGTCTTATTTGATTCTATTTTTGATAGAAGTGGTTTCCTTCTATCCCGATATACTCATAGAAGAACCAATGTGATGGTTGCCAACAATGCAGCAAACTCAAAAGTATTTCTATATTACAGAACCCATATTGAGACAAATGTTTCTAATTGTTAGAGATTGTGATTTACGGAACAGACCGGAAATAATCAAGCTGTCGCCGAATCGTCTATTAGAACCGACATTAAATAAAACAACTTGTTTCATATTTTTCTTGACTTAAGATGAGGGTCAAATAACTAGCACTATGTTAAGACTAGATTTAATCATTTTTTTTAATCACTAAATGTTATGGTCTTAATGAGCCGAAAGAAATAATAATAATAATAATAATAATAATAATAATAATAATAATAATAATAATAATAAATGAATTAACTAAGTTTTATTCATTTCTTTTTATTTGTTGAAGTTTATTCAAGTTATTTTTATTTGTGTATAAAAGGCTGAAAAATTTACAACAAAGGAAAAAAAAATAGAATAAAAGGCATTTTGTTGCCAGTCATTTCCACACACACCACCTTAGACGTATTTTCCAAGCCTGACTTGCATCTTGTTTCATGGGTCCTGTCATGCAGCCACGATACTGTCGTGTCGACATACGCTTTTAAAGATCTTTATCGGCATCACCTGCCTTTTTTCCTTTTTTTCTTTCTCTTCTTTCTTTGATCCCGATGTCATATATATCCATTTATTGCTGTGACGTCACGCTTACCCCATGGCTTAGTCATTTGCATGAGTCAATGGCCTCGTTACATATGGTTCGCAGTTATTTAAATCGAAAACTGCTTCGACCATTTCCGATCTGTCACGCAAATCTCAATCAGAAACATTCATATCGATACAGGTCCTGTTTTGGAGAAGCATCGACTTGGCCACAGTATTCCGAGTCACTTAGTGACTGTTTCCAAATCATTATGCCCGAAACCCATCGCTAAAGTTATACTTTTTTATGGAAAACGCAACGTTTAACATCTCGTC
This sequence comes from Euprymna scolopes, assembly GCF_053919585.1. Lineage (NCBI taxonomy): Eukaryota > Metazoa > Mollusca > Cephalopoda > Sepiida > Sepiolidae > Euprymna > Euprymna scolopes. The sequence goes on along the minus strand of NC_136493.1, from coordinate 37,032,293 downwards.
TGATTTTTATTTTATTTGTTTACCTTCTTGTTTTATGGGGTTTTTTTTTCTAAGCTTAAGCTTAAAATATTATTGTTTACCTGTCAAATTTGTTTAATTTTCTATCCTTTATTCTCTTTATCTATCTACTTTTTTCTCTCCCTTTTCTCTCTACCTTTTCTTGCTTTCTATCCCTCTGCCCCTTTCTTTCCCTTTGAGTCTTTATTCCTTCTCTCTTTCTATCTTTCTCCCCTTCTCCTTCTCTTTTTGCCTTTTGTTCTATATTTTTCATGTGTACGGAATGGAACGATAAAGTTGTCGCTCTAAAGAAAACAACACTGCAGCTCTATTTTAAAACTTTTATTGAGAAATATCAATTCTGGTAGCTTGATTGTGTAGTAGAGCTGACATCTATTCATTGTAGTCGCCTTCAGCCTTGTTGTTGCGGACCAGAGTATAATACCCTAGCTCGCCACAAGAAAATAATGAAACGAATGGAATTGAAGGAAACAAAGACTCAATTGATGGATAAGATAAACGTCGTTTATTTACTGTTGAAAAAATGTTTTAGTTATAACCTGTGTTCATGTCCGCGCGTGTATAACCAATGTTCGTTGCGGGACTGGTGGTGTAGAAAGAAATGGAAATGTGTGTTCATCTCAAGTTCGGGTCACTATCGTTTGTTCGCGCGTGGGAATTGAAGTGAGTGTTGTAGTGGAAATTGAAATTATAGTGCAGCGTGTAGACAAAGACAAAGAATGGAGAGTTGACGTCAGTTAGTAGTCAGCTACGCGAAGGTTTTCTCAGGGACCAGTAGTAGATAGAGAGAGAAAGAGTGTGAATGTGTGCATATGGTCTGTTAGCTCGTGCCCCATACATAGTCACAGGGGTGTTGACGCGCGCGAGCGTGCGCCTGCATTTCGGGAGGCGGCTGGTTAGCCCAACCTCTCTGGTCGAGAGCTGGTCCTAAAAGAAAGAAGCCGGTTGTTGCTCTCTCTTTTATACTCGTTTCCGGTGATCTTTTGCGCATGTGTATATTTCCTTAGAAAGCGGAAGTGACGTCGTCCATGTGTGCGTTCGTGTGCGCGTGTGTGAGTACATATGTGTGCGTTAGCGTGTGTGTATATATGCACGTGAATGTGAGTGTATGTACGCGAACGTGAATATATGTACGTGTGTGGACGTAGGGGCGTATGTTTGTGTGCGCATATGTATATGATATAGCTTGAACTGTGAATGTGTGTTTTTATGCGAGACTAGAAAGGGTTCGCACAGCCTCAATCACCACCTCAATACTGGTCTAGAACTGCGAGCATGCCTTTTCCACAAGCACCAGTGAGAGCTCGGCAGATAGCGACGATCAGCCTGGCTTTGGTGCTGTGGGAGGTCATGCTGATGATGTTCTTGAGGTATGACCAAACGAAGTAGTCCAGCAGGTTCAGGTCGGAGGAGCAAGGGGTGGGCAGTGAGAGAAGGATACAAAGTCGGAGAACTCCTTCTGAAGCCAAGCCTGGGTCTCTTTCGACTTGTAGGCTGGCGCCGAATCCTGCTGCCACACCCAGAGTCTACCAGTGGTCACCCGATTGCACCAGAGGATAAACACACTCTTCCACACATCCAGGTACACTTTGGTGTTGACTTTCAAGCTGATTTCGAAGATGTGATGTGGCATGATGTGGTCTTCACTTGAAATCATACCAAAGATCATAACCGTAGCCGGAAACTTTGTTTTCATCACCCTGAGCACGCCTCTGTTATTCGTGGCAATCCAGCAATGCATTTTGAGGGTGCCGGCAATGGTCTTGTTGTCATAACTTAGATCGGTAGAGAGCATGAGTTGTACAGCGACGCATCTTCGAGCTTGCTCATTGAACATTGTGTCACTTTCAGACATGATGGAAGGTTTCTATCGCTCTTGGAATTTATACACAACTGGCTTACTAGTAGATGGTCTGCATCGAAAAAGAAAACCGGTTTTCATCAAACGGAAATGGAATCATGTAGTCTTTTCTAGGGCGACAATTTTATCGTTCCACACTGTATTTTTATGTAACTTTCAATTTTTTTTAATTTTCTACTCTTTATGCTCTTTATCTATTTGTCTTTTTCTCTCCCTTTCTCTCCTTACCCTGTCCTGCTTTCTCTTCCTCTGCCTCTTTACTCTCTCTTTCTTTCTATCTTTCTCTCCTTCTCTTACACTCTTTTTATCTTCATCTGTGTCTGCCTATTTTCTATCTCTTTCTTATTTATTATCCTTTAGCCTAACATATTGTTTTCATCTCAAATTTGTTTCATTATTTTCTATTTCTTTATCTCCCCTCTCTCTATCTACTTACTTATTTATTTCTCTTTCATTTGCTCTTTCTTTCTTTCTTTCTTTCTGTATCTTAACCCTTTATATTTTTCTCGTCTGCGCTTTCGCATTATTTCTCTCTCTCTCTCTCTCTCTCTCGTTGGATAGCGGAGGGTATCTGTATATTCATGTACGTATATGTGCGTATATATATATTTTTTTTGTTCATAATATTATTATTTTGTATTCCTGCACGTCACCAATTAAAAACGAATAAAGAAAAGTTATAAGCTTTTATACTTTTCGCATTCTGTTGTATTCATATATATATATATATATATATATATATATATATATATATATATATATATATATCGGTTATATTATGTGTGTGTGTGTGTGTGTGTTTTACATTTATGCAAAATTTCTAACATAAAACGATTGACGTGGACTTATCGAGACTGTTGCAGACAAACACAACACATACCTGGTTTATATATAAAACATTTATTCTCTCGATTCTGGCTTGCATCTTCAGAGATTACAACGTCTTCACATCTTGGCTGTCTCAGAATACGCCTCTTCCCACGTCATGAGGAGAGACCAACCCCCCTTTGAATTGTTCGTTTTCCCCGACGTTCGGCTAACGACTTATTAAAATCTACTCAAATCTACCTATCATTAGATTATCATCCAAAACCCCAACGCTGACGTAAATCTAAATCATATTATTTCGTTTAAGTAAACTAAAATTGTTCCAGAAATTTGTTTACCGTTATTCATCAAGTTAACAGTGCTTTGTAGACTTTTATTATTTCAGCTGTCACTCACATTTTTCCAATCCAATTGTTTTTAATTTTCTAATCATAATAATCGATCCAGCGACCCGCCATCGCTCGAATCAATTAATAATATTAAGGTTTGGATCCTTGGCAGTGCCTGTCACAATTAATACAGATACTCCGCTGTGATCACAACCAAAGGGTCAGAACATTCCACTCTTGCTTATATTTTTATCTTTCAGTTAAGCATATTTTTGTTTATATATTATTCAATTTAATTGGAATTCGTTATTGAGATGAGCATTATTTATTAATTGTATTTATTGCAGACTGTTATCCTCATCTTTATTAGTTGTAGCTTCACGACGTTTCGGCCAACTATTCCTC
>NC_136493.1:37003852-37023852 GCF_053919585.1 Euprymna scolopes | reverse complement strand
GCTTCCAGTGAGTTCTTAGAAGATGACTTTCTTGCAGTTTCTTTTGCGGTTAATTTAACTTATTTCCTTTGGCGTTTGGTGAGTTCTTAGAAGAACTGGTCTGATCTACTTTTCTTAGCGAGCGAAGAGATTCAGCTGCCTTTAACAATGGTTGCTATAGTGTATTTTTGCGCATGCGTGAGAATTTCAAGTTTCCTCCTTATTTTTCAATAGTTTGACAGTAGTCATGTGTCTTTCTGCCAAGAGCGACAGACGTCAGTGTTAGCCGTGATCGTCTAGAGGTTAGGACCCCACGTTGTGGCCGTGCTAACCTAGGTTCGAATCCTGGTCACAGCATTGACATTTTGTACATATTTTACAGTCCAAAATCTGAAGAATTATTTGTTTTTATAACATTGTTTTTTGACGTCGTACTTGCTGATAGGTTACTCTTATAACAATTTTGATCAACTGAGATAAAGATTTCGTGGTTTCATTAACGCTGGTGGGTTACTGTTTAAAGAAAAAACCTTAACGTTCACCTCAAATATTCAACGTCCAAGAAATATAGGCCCCTGGCAAATTGGAACGTCTGTGAGCATCCGGTGTATTATTTGGAGCTGTCACTTTTGAGAGAAGTTCCGTGTTCGAAGTGGTCTGTCTACATTGAGTATATAGTGTTTAAAACTTGTTATTACACGTAATCTCATTTAATTATGGAGTTAGCTAAAAAGCGATGGGTCACTGCACTTCTCCGTGTAAAGAGCAGTCGATTGATGCTTGAACTGTTGTCAGAGACCGTTCGTACACCGAGATACATCGTCTCAAAAGAAAGAAGAAAGCAGAAGAAGAAAGAAGAAAGAAGAACAATTGGCCATTTTTGTACCCTTTTTTTTTTTTTTTTTTGCTCTCTTTTGACATTTTAACCGCTGACACTCGCTGGATTCGTAAGACGCTTCTCTCTAAGAATATGTGCTTTTTGAAACTTATAAGTTGATTTTAGTTGAGATTTGGATAGTTTTGTTTTGTAGGCGTATATAGGCGTGTACGGGCCATCCCTATATAGAGAGTGCTACCGCCTCTCTAATATATATATATATATATATATATATATATATATATATATATATATATATATATATATATATATATATATATATCCACTTCCGGTTATCAGAAGAGATTAGTATGAGCTAAAGAGACCTTCCCTAATTATCAGGTTTGAAACCGACAGTGCTGATAACTTATCTTACCTAAACCTTCAGTAAACAATATATATTATACATATATATATATAAATGTATGTATATATATGTATACATACATATATATATATATATATATATATATATATATATATATATATATATATATACTCAGTTATATGTATATATGTTGCGACATCATAATTAAGCTGTTCATTTAATCGCAAATTGATTTGGTGTCATCACTTTTTTTTTTATCGACATCAAAAGTTTGGAGGCCATTTTTTCATACATCCATACCCTTAAGCCCCTGGAGAGGCATAGGCCGTCCACAACTTTGTAGATGCTTTTGTAGCGGGGAGTTCTTTTTTCGGGGAGAGGGTTCTGGCCCCACGCCCAACCTTTCCAGCGCCTAGCCTTCCCAAATGGTTGCTCATCTAGTAGTGGCCAGGCTCAACGTTGCTTAACTCCGATGATCTGGCGAAAACCGGTGTGTTACGTGATTTTGTCATACAGGTGCCATTTTGGAAACTTATTACTCGTAACTAACTGGGAGCCGGCATTGCCCGGTGAGAAAATACACTTAAATATGATAGCTTAGTTTATACAAATTTCCTATTCATTATGATAGAGTAAATTCCCTATCAATTGTTATATATTATATTGCACCCAATATATAGTAGTGATTTCAAAAGTTAAAAAATTATGACTTGGGTTTCATCAACTAGAAACGAAACCAAAACATATAGTATTCCAGTCTTAGTCGTTATCGTTTGAGTTATCGTCAAATGGATGAGAAATGAACCGCCATACTCTTACTGTATATTTGCGCATGTTTAGTCAAAGTATGCCTGCTACGTTTTAATTTTTCCCCAATTTTGACCCCTTAACAGCTATTTTTACCCGCTAAAACCCCATGATAGAACGGTTCACAAAAAATGCAATCATTTGACTTGCCTTGCGGTATTTTGCGACTTTGCATCTCGACAGAGATGCTCTTTTAAAAAAGAAATGGAGACAAACAGACAGACAGACAGACATGGTGAGTTTTATAAATTAGATTAAAGCTACATAAAAATAGAGTCGTTATTGGCAAGAAACAAATATATAACAAATGCTATAAAAGGCAAAATAAGTTACTCTTCTACCTACCTGGATAAACTTTTCATGTTTTAACTGATTTTAAAGTGTATTTTAAGTTTGAAACGCAAGTAGTGCTAAGAGTCTATGCTAAAAAGAAAACAAATATGGCGTTTTAAGGTTGACGTCCTTTTTTCAATGCTGAAAATTGGTCAAAACTCAAAAATAAATTTAAAAAATACTGGTAGTAATCCACCCAATAAATATCAGTCATAAATTAGGTCAATCTCCCTAGACGAAACATATAATCAAATGGTCCAGATATAGATGACATCACGTTTGCGAGTGGGAGAAAATAGGTTCTTTTCAGTCTTATCCGGAAAAGGGGGGAAGTAAAACGCAGCCGTGTAGACGATACGTCTAATAATGTAAACGATCTAAGACGAGTGTAACTTCGATGTCTGTCCGTCTGTGCGTCATCTATTTTGTTAGATAGAAAGTAATTCTAAGAAGTGAACAATTGGAAGATTGTCTTAGTTTCTCTCATCCTCGCAAGTAAATTCTCTCTCCAATAAACCTTGAAAACTCAGCAAAGTCTCGTTGTGTTTTCATGCATTAATAGCTCATTTCGCCTAAGTTAAAAATGCGAGACAGTCGAGAACCTAGATGATTACAGTGGCGGCGATAAAAAAAAAAAGCGACGATGCAGAGAATATGTATATATAAAAGACTTGATTTGACTGATTTGACTTTGGTCTTGATCGCCTATGAGCGAGAACGACTACGTTCAATCTACGTGTTTATTAGAACATGTGTGAAAATGAGAACAAAAAGGAAAAGAAGAAACACTGCACATGATTGTAGGGCAAGGCGTCAGGTTAGGAACGCAGGCATGGTTGTACAATTGAACAACATTTTTTTTATTTAGGAATTATATGAGAGAAAAACGTACCCTGCTATTTTTGTTATAGTATTTCAAATTAAATTCAAGTTTAACGATATGTTTAGTAAAGTGCTAGGTGGAAGTACAGAATAGTTATAAAACACTCTCCCCTCCTCATGTTAAAAATAGGTTTCTAAATAATAACATTATTTTTTTAGCACGGTCTGCCTAAGTGCCCTGTATTTCTTATTGTCATATATTACGTCCAACATATGGTGTAAAAAGAGAGAGGTGGTGGGTATTTTGTTTATTAAATTGTTAGTTGAAGGTACAAAATATTTATAAAACACACTTCCCCCCCATGTTAATAAATGGTTGTCGAAATAATAATCTTATTATTTCAGCACGGTCCGTATTCTGCAGAAGTATCCTTCGTTTCTCTTTATCATACATCACGTCAAGGACATGGTGTGCAAAAAAGAGAGAGGTGTGGGCAACGAGGTATATTTTGTTTATTAAATTGTTAGTTGAAAGTAGAGTATAGTTACACAAGACCCTCCCTTCCCTATGTTAAAAATGGCTTTCTAAATTATGGCGTCATTATTTCAGCACGGTTCTTTTTCTGCATAAGCATTCTTTGCTTGCTCTTTGTCACACATTGCATTCACGATATGGTGTGCACAGATAGAGGTGGGCAACGAGTCATATGTTGTTTATTAAATTTTTAGTTGGATGTACAGAATATTTACACCCTCCCTTCTGTGTGTTATAAAATGATTTTGAAATAGTGACGTTATTGTTTCAGCACAGTTCGTATTCTGCATAAACACCGAAAAAACGGAAAGGAATTATGATAAGAAAAATATTACTTTTGCCATCAGAAGAATTCAATCAAATAGAAATTAACAAATTACCTTCAAGCTGTGATGACTGAAACGCAATCATAATACACAATGGCAAACGAAGATCTTGAAAACAGTCCCCCATCTCCTACATCAAACCCCGTAAGAATGTCTCCATTGCAGAACCCATCACTCTCGAGATCTCCGCAGCCGCTGGTTGAACGAGAAACACAAAACCAAATTATAAGTACTTTTGGATCATACAAACCTCAGAGGTACTTATAGCGGATCTTTAGTCGAGGAAACGAGATTGTTGCTTGCGCAGGTCTCATCTCTCACCGCGGATCTTCCTCCTTTGAACAGAAAAAAACGGGCACTTTCCATCTTCTCGATCAACACCTACTGGTTCGAGCTTGTCGGAAAATTTAATTACATTTGGAATTCTAACAATTATTGTGAATAATTGCTACGAATTCTCTTGAGATTTACATAATCATAATTTGTGAAATTGATATTCTTGTTATATACGTTACGAGTTGTCCTCATCAGGCGTCACCCAGGAACTCGATTAGTCATTATAATCTGGCCTCAGATTTGTTCAGAAATCTCTGGCAATATAGAGATAGATATGTTTATAGGTTTATATATTTTACGGCATAATCACGTTGACACACCGGTTCCCGCCAGGAAGTACCGATTTATCTTCAAACCATTAAATGAATCAATTGTATTTATTTACTTTCTTATTTTTCTAGGAAGTATAATTTTTTTTATATATATATATTTGAGGGGCTAATTTCTTTTTCTCAAACCCTAAACAAAAATGTACAGTTCTGTTTGTATTTATTGCAATTTAGGGTCAATGCTATGAATTTACTGCGGAATACAAAAATTTGAAAAAGGCCAAATACAAGTTTTGAAGGCCAAACTGCGTAAAAATGCCAATCTGGACAAGAATATGAGTCCGACCGCTCTTTTATATAGCTTCATTTTCAAATATCATTATAATAATAATACATGATCATTGTTGTAATTATGTGAGCAAGCAACTGGTAGTAATTTCGATGTGCAGTCAGCAAAACTTTATGTAAAATAGGGAACATTCGAAAGAAACAGGGCAAAAATATAAAAAGAACATTGCCTACCTAAAAGTGCTAGACTGAACGAGTAAATTAAAGATTGTCTTTTACAATGTTATTTTATTCTTGTATTGAACTATGTAGCATAATATTACTTTCTGAGTATTTATTAGTACTTATCAATTTATCTCATTTTGGTCAGTTCCATATTTGAAACACAATGGACACTATTTTCATAGAATGTTAATAAACTCATATTTCACTTGCTGCATCCTATCTGAGGGTGGGTGTCTTTTTGTTTTGTTTGTAAAAAAAAACAACTAATTTTTGCACTATCCAGAAAAATATCAGCTATATCAAACCATATTTATTGATTAAATATTTTTCTAATTTCATGGAATTTTCATGTGTCCTGCTAATCTATATAATAATATGTTAAATGTGCGTACGTACGTTAATACTCCTTCCCCTTTTTAAAAAAAAAAAATGGTATCGCCCAATTGCCGAAGATACAATGCAAAAAAAGTAATTTGTTGTTGAGCATCATCCATGACGATTTTATTGGCGTTCGTTTCCTCAATATCTTTCTAGTTAGAATTCTTTCAAAAAGGTTATCATCCATTTATAAGAGGGATCATGTGTAGGTTGCCAATGTCTCTAAGTGAAATTATTTCTGTGGAACAGCTTGGATTCGAACTTGGCACAACCAGGTTGTCAGTCCATGTTGTTAACAACTGAGCTACTGTCACCTCCTTTATGTTGCTGCTTTTTTTTTTTTTACAAAGAAGTCACCACTTATCAAGACCCAGCGGCTATTCGAGGATAAGAGTTAAAGAATGTACAGTAGTCAATAGGACAATATCGTAATTGTTAGTGGAAATTTTGTAAATTGGATTAATTAAGGGGAACGGCCCATCAAGAATGACCAAATTGTAGTCAGCTGGAAAGAGAGTTCCACAGGTGTGCAGTTCTAAGAATGAAGCTTTTTTCATGGAATCTATGTTTAGGCACATATAAAGAGTGGGGGAAATTATTGATAGTGGTTTCACCTAGATGAGTGTTTCTCATGAAAGTTTAGTGAGAGGAGACCATGGATTGGAGCTCAGACGAGCACTTGCCATGAAAATAACGATAAAGCAGAGACAGGCTCACAACGTCTCCTCTGGGAGAAAGAGATTGCAGGGAAGAGAAAAGAGCATCCCTTACGAGGCTACGAAGTCTAAGGCAGGATAAGATCTTTTTAGCAGCTCCTGCCCAGATGAGGCCACAATACTCCATCTTTCGATGTACCTGACTCTTATATAGATAGAGAATTGCATCGGCAGTGAGATATCTATTGGATCGATAGAAGGATCCCACCATTTTTCCAGCGAGTTTGGCAACAGATTGGATGTACATGTTCTATTTCAGATCAGGAGCAAAGGTCAAGCCCAGAAGCATGTTAAAACAGGGAGCTTACCCAAGACAAGAGCCTTCCATTTCAATTGATGCCAGATGGGGATCAGAGCGTTGATGATGTAAAGATAGAAGCTTGGTTTTAGATGCATTAAAAGTAACCAGCCACGTCTTTCCCCATTGTACAACGTGCTGAAGATCAGAGGAGAGAGAACCAGAGAGAACTTAGTCATTTAAGGCCTTTGATATGCTGCTGGCGAATGTGAAACTAGAACTAAAATACACTTTCTTGACCTTCAGGCTGGGATAAAAAAGACTTGATTTGGGAATCTTAAGTAGGGCGACTCCTGGTGTGAATGTGGTATTATGGTGACTGATAACTGTAGCTAGGAATATTTTAGACAAATCAAAGATTTGCTGTTGTTGTTGTTTTTTAGTGATATTAATAGCTTCAAAACGCTGTTATATGTTTTCTGCTACCTTATCGTTTCTTTTTAAGAGCTATAAGCTCTTTTTGTTATTCATATATATTTATATATGAATGAGACGCCACTTATATTTTTATGGGAGGTAATTTTATTTATTTTTTTATTATTAAATATTATTGCATAAAAGGTGTACCCATGGATATGCATGTTTCTAGATCTCAGCCGTCATCAGCATGGGTTATAGCAAGGATTGAACTCATAACACTAGCATCCGCAGTAAAATCAATGGTACAGTGACAAGGATGACCATAGACCCCCCTCTCCAAACTTTTTTGATTGGCCTTGTACCCAATTTTGTTTTGTTAGCATCTGTTTTGAAAACATAAATATATAAATCAAAGTGGAGTATTTCTTCTATCTAACGATAATACAATAATTTCATTGGATCTGCGTTCTTGTCAAATGTCCATAGAATGAAAATACGAGGGGCGTGCAATAAGTAATGCGTCTGACCCACTTCTCATAGAGTAGGGCAACGAAACTTGGCACAGTTATTAGTCTTTCTCTGTATAGCAACCACTCAGAGTTATGCATTTCTCCCATCGTTTGATGCAGCTCTGGAAACCGTTTTTGTAGAACACCCCAGGTTGGTCCACCAACCACGACGTGGCTTCAGAAATAAAGGCTGCATCATCTGGGAAACGCTTTCCTTTGAAAAACAACTTCATGGCTGGGAAGAGGTGAAAGTCAGAGGGTGCAAGGTCAGGAGAATAGGGCGGATGGAAAGGATTTCATAACCACACGCCCGTGCTTCTGATCTGCCGACATGCGAGTTGTGGACCGGAGCGTTGTCCTGCAGGAGGAGGGTACCTTTGCTAATCTTGCCCCGCCTCTTCATTTTGATAGCTTCCCTTAATTTCCTCAAAAGTGAAGCATAATAGGCTCCTGTAATTGTGGTACCCTTTGCCAGGAAATCTGTCATCACTACTCCGTCCTGGTCTCAGAAGACTGTGAGCATGACCTTGCCAGCAAAAGGCTGCACCCTTGCCTTCTTTGGAAGTGGTGAGTCCAAGTGCTTCCACTGCATTAACTGGGCTTTAGTCCCTGGATCATAGTGATGGGCCCAGCTTTCATCCTGTGTAATCATCTTTTGAAAAACTTTGATTCATCTTCTTGGCACATCTCCAAATTCATCCTCGAGCACTCAACGCGTTCTCGCTTCTGGAATGGTGTGAGAAACCTGGGAATCCATCTGGCAGACACCTTATTCATATGCAAATGGTCATGAATGATAGTTTCCACAGACCCTGTACTAATCTTGACATCTTGGGCTATTTGGCGAAAAGTAATGCGCCGATCTTCCAAAATGGCAACTTCAACATGATGGACAGATAACTCATCAATGGCAGAAGCGGGGCGACCAGGTCTGGGAGCTGTTTCCGCAGACTTCCGGCCATGTTTGAATTCACAATATCAGCGTTTTACAAGGGCATATGATGGGGCATTATCACCATAAGTTTCTTTCATTTCATCAAAAGTCTCCTGTGATGTGCGTCCTTTCAAATACAAAAACCGGATCACTGCTCGATATTCAACAGGCTCTATTTCACACCTGACTCAGTTCAAACACCTGTAAAACAGAAACCACAATTAGTGCAGAGCTGTAATTTGCCACATAACCTGAAGAGATATAAATCATTGGACATCTATCCATCTATCTAACTGGAGAGATGGACGGGAGATGAATGTGTGAAGACTTTTCCGACAACGATGAGCAGGGAGATGTCATAGTAATTATTACAATCACTTTTTTTTCTTTTTTTTTTTGTGCTTCAAAACTGCAACAATTTTTGCTCCAATTCAGAGTGCCTATTTTTGGGGAGCTTGTTTTTCCTTACATTAAGACCTGATATTATATCTAACGTTACTCTCCTGGGGCGGCAAGTAAATAGGCACACAATACAAGAATATAATTATAGAATTTTCCATTCGTCTTGCTATTAAATTATAATTATTATACAAATGTCAAAATTGAATATTTTAAGAATTCATGAATAAAAGTTTTATTAAAACTTTTTCATTTAAATTACAGATTTCTATTTAACAACGCGATAATTATATTATTTCGTTTGTCACTTTTAAATTGAAAAGCGAAATTAATATAAAATACATAAAAATCTATATAAAACTCGACATAATGTAATAATACTTGTTTTTAATTTAGTTATTTGACATTGCACGAAACAACATTTTAATATTATTTTCATTATGACACTATCGTTGTACCATTCTGACATTATGTCCCTGTGAGCTGCAGTTTACTTATGATTGATGTAAAAAATAATACAAATGAATAATAACGTCATTATCGCAATTTGTTTAGATACAAAGGGAGATAAACCGTTTTTTTTTTCAAATTATTTATGTCTGTTTTAATTATCCAAAACTGCTGTTAAGGACTACAGTTGTACGGTATAGTCACATTGACTCACTAACCTCATGATATCATGGAAGTTAAGTCTGGTCAGTACTAAATGAGTGACTATTTGGGAATACAAGGTGCTGTAGATATTTACATGCAGCCCATCTCAGCATGATGTGACACAAGGTCAGAAGGTGGGATGTCCAACTAGTGCCCTTATAGAAGGGGTATTCTGGCCTAGCAAAAATTGCCTGATCATCCCTTTGGAATCCCCAAAAGAGGCGCTTCGGGCAACAAGATATAAACTTGACCCACCTGAAAGTCGGGTAGCAAGGTCAATACCCAGGTAGCATACTTCAGTCCAACAGGTACTGGGCCAGATACCAGGTGCTGGAGGGAGAAGAGTGCTGCTTATTCCAGTTTTATTTCTAAGTATCCTGGACTTTTCCTTGCCACTGGGCTCAAACATTGTCATTACAGGATAAGTGTGATTGGAGTTTGTGCAATTTTTGCTTCACACAGATCTGTAGAGGGGATACACATTATCTCTCAAGACTGAAATGATGCCTTTCTCTGTGGGGGATAAAACATTATCAGGTGAAAGCATGGCAAAATTTAGGGTCGTTCCAACAATAGAGCCTCCTATCTCATTTTTAACTAAAAAGTAGAGCTACGAAGACGGGAGTGGTACCATTAAAACGGGCGACCTTTTGTGCTTCAGGATTTATTTTTCTATATAGTCACCATCATTTTCAATTCATTTTTGCCAGGAATTCAATGGTGCATCTTTTCTTCTGACGTATGTCTATAGCAGGAGTTGCTTTCTTGGAGTCTCGCACTGTCAATATCTGCAATAGAGAGGTGAAACTTTCAGGTCATGAAAGCATAAGTTAAGTCATCATACTAATGCGAATTGCGATTCCGTCTGATCCATTTGGGGGAAATAAAATAGAGGAGGTATTACTTTTGGAACGCCCCCCCCACATCCGTACAAAATAAATATTGCATTTTCACCAGATCTCGATTAGTTGTGTCACAGTGACACTACAATATTACTACTCCTCCTACTATGGTTGGACTTTTGATGAAGAGTGCTTCTTCTGTTTTTGTTGGTGATGGTGGTGGTGGTGGTGGTGGAGGAGGAGATGGACATCATTCATTCATTCATTTCGAATGAATCAGATGATTATTGTTGGCATTCGTCTCCTCGATATCTTTATAGTTAGAATACTTTCTAGTAAGACGTCGGGTATTTGTGGGAGGGATCATGTGAAGGTTGCCAACGTCCCTAAGCGAAAGTTTTTTTTCTGTGAAACGAACTGGATTTAAACTTATCACACCTAGGCCGTCAGTCTGTGTCGTTAACCACTTCGCCACTGTTACCTCCCTGCTTCTCCTGTTTCAGATATGGCATCATCAAATAAAATAATGGCAAAGTCTATCCATGAAATATGATTCATTTTTATTGACAACTTTGTTAAAACAGGACAAAAAGTTTTGCCAATGAATGAGAGATCAAAGATCACAAAGAACGTTTTAGGTGAAGGAAGAGTTGTTTAACGGGTAAGAAGGAACTGAGTAAACATTGCTTCCTCCTTTGGGAGAATAGTGTATTATTATTTTTTTTTTGTTATAAGATTATACTGTCAAGGATTACCTTCTCCTTTTTTCTCTTTTGATGCCTATATCATCTAGGCATCTTATGTTTATGGATGGAGTTGATGAGTTTTTTGGTGCTGTGAACTGAACAAATCATACGCAGTATTTGTTAACTATAATCAAGAAACACTTTGTTCATCATTAATACTGCTAGGCAGGGTAACCGAGAGAGATATACGTTCTTTATTTTAATGCCTCATCTAATCAATCCACACCAATGCTCTAAGATGTTTCTAAAATAAAGGGTGCATGAAGCAGCATTTTATTGCTTATGGATGGCTTGATTTTCTTGTTAACATTACATTTACTTATGCTTTCTAGAATCACATACAGGAAGAACTACGTAAATGGTGCCAGCATCCATGAGTGAAAGTAGTGCTATAGAATCAATCAAACTCAGGTCATCAACCTGCATCATTATTTACTTCACCAAAAATTTAACAATTACATTTATTTCCTTATTTTCCCACCATGCGTGACTTCTCGTCACGTTTCTAACGTGATCTCTAACGTAATTCACGTCTCTAGCGTGATCTCGAACGTCATCTATGTTTCTACCATGATCGTAATATCTAACGTACTCATTTTTATAGTTTTTTTTTTCTTTACCGGTGACGTCTTTTCATATGCATTTGTATACGCGCCCGCGTTCTATTAGATTTAAGTTATGATTACTCGCTCTCTCCCTTACAAATTATATATAGAAATAGACACGACATTTTACATAATTTGACATCGTGGCATGTCGAATACATAAAAAATCACAAAATTCACAGTTCTTCTTCGTATTCTAAATCACAAAAAAAAAATATCGCAAATTAAACATTTGCCAAGTCAAAATTAGAAATAATAAAAAAAAAACTGCGCTTTCTAAATCTCTGGAAAAAACATCACAAAATCACAAAATTAAATATTTACAAAGTCAAAAGGAGCAATAAAAATTCAACTTTGTTGATAGTGTCACTTGACCCATGTTTTTCTTGCTTCCGTTTTTTTCCTATTCCCGCACATGTCAGACTTGTTTTCTTGAACTTTTAATATTTACTTCCTTTGGCTGTGTCCTTTGATGGACTCGAGACGAAACCATATAGAACACTAATCATTACAACTTATTTAACGATTTACTGAACTCTTGATTTTGACTTCCTCTGGCTGTGTCCTTGAATGAACTCAAGACCGTGGAGAATAGAAATGACTCAATACTGGGTTTTACTTTCGACAACCTTATGACTGTCGTTTCCCTTATTTTGTCCCTTAGTTCTCACATTCCATGGGCCATGTTTCTGACAAAGGGGGAAAATGCTGCTTTTTGGATTGAAATATATCTATGTTACACTAATCATTTGCTAGCTTTTAACCTTGAAATAGTTTCTTTTTTTTTTTTTTAGATTTTTATATCGTGGCTTCCTGCTTTGTCTGGAGTGAATTTTATAAAGAATTGATCAAATAATCTATAACACTAATTTTTAACAACCAAACTCGAAAGACATAAGTTTCTGAATGACTTCCACTTTTTATTTGGGCGTTGTAGAATGAACATCCGGTTCTCCATACATCTTTATAGTTCTATGCATATACATATGAGCAGAGATCCAAACATATACACATATTTTCGTCGGTGATGCTCTTTGAAAATTCTAATTCAGAAATTTAATAATACATAAACCAAATTGTAACTTTAGTTTGATATAAAACTAAATCAAAGACTACAAAATCAGGAAAAAGAAAAAAATTAAACCAAAGTAGCATCTTCATCCAACGCACATCCATCATTATAAGGAATACATTTTATAAATGTAGAATATGCGTTTATTTCTTACCATTAATAGACGAGAAAGCGGAAGGAATTTGATTTGAGTTCTAAGAATAAAAATGAATAAATAAATAAATAGAATGGAACTGTCCCCCTTTGTTTACATCCGTTTTTTTTTTTTGTTCGTTGGTCATGTCTTGCGCATAATTTAACTAGATTATGAAAATATAGAAGACATTTTGGAATTTAATTAACTTTTACTTTTGGAAAAATATATAAAAAAACAAAATGAAATGAAATCTATATAGATCAACGGAAAGAATTAATATTTTTGCAAATGGATATTTTGAAGAATTGATGAGTGAAAAAAAAGAATAGAAACTGGTGTTTATAAGATACGTTTATTTACTCTGTACATATATGGATGAAAATGCTATTCCAAACTTAAAGGTGACAGACAAACGCAAACACTATTTTAAAAATTTATGGCGAGAGACAAACGAGAATCCTATTTCAAACTTAAAGATGACAGACAAACGAAAATGCTATTTCAAACTCAAAGGTGACACACAAACGAAAATGATATTTAAAACTTGAAGATGACAGACAAACGAAAATGCTATTTTAAACTCAAAGGTGACACACAAACGAAAATGATATTTAAAACTTGAAGATGACAGACAAACGAAAATGCTATTTTAAACTTAAAGGTGACAAGCAAACGAAAATATTATTTCAAATTGACGTGTGACAAACAAACAAAAATGCTATTTCAAGCTAAAATGTCAGGGAGCAATGAAAAGGCTATTTTAAGCATAAACACGATAGACCAATGGAAATGTTATTTTATACTGAAGTGTGGCAGACTAATAAAAATAATATTTCCAACTTAAATGTGACAGACCAATGAAAATGATATTTCAAACTGAAGCATAATGTAACGTTGAACACCTTCTTTTAACGGCGTCATTACATTTTTACAGACCCAACACGATGTAGACTCCTTCATAAGGAACATAAGAAAGGAAAAAACTCAACTCACATTTGTTTTTTACAAAAAGCCTTTATATGTGATATTTTCAACAACGCATTTTTTTTTCTAAATATTAAAACAGTTCATTTCTCTTTTGGCCACATGTGACTTTTCATGTCTGTTCTGACACGACCCACACTCTCAAACACGTGCTTCTCTCATCACATCTTGAACGTATCATTTCCTGCTCTCTCGTGTCTAAAACATGTCCTTTCTCACTCTCTCATATCTCAAACACGTCTCGACCACGTTTTGAATACGTGTTTCTCTAAACGCGTATGTCCGTTTTATCTCTGCTGTGATGTCACATTGTTCAACCGGCTAGGTCATTTGCACATGGCTGCTGTTGCTAACTCATCGTCAGCGGATCTGTTATAATGACAGACTATCGAAAATGCTAATTCAAAGCGAAACATAACAGACAGCAATAACTAGTCTTACTATCCCAACGAACAAAGTATTTCCTTTCTCTCTTGATGTGCTTAACGTCCGGTGGAATTTCCATGGATAGACCATCTTCCGAAAAGCAACAAATCTGTAGAACACATTACAGCAGAACTACTTCCTTACTGATTGCAACTTGATCGTCTTTAAATCCAATGTCAAGACATTCTTATTATAAAGAGCTTCATAAGTAATCAAAAGCACTCCATGCAGGTCACTGTTAGCAATTCCATAGTGTTCCTCATGTTTCGTTTGGCAAGCATTCTCGTCTCATTAACTCATATCTTCGAGTATCTCATAGCTTTGCTAAGTGGGCATTTCTATAGTAAAAAACAACAAAAAAAGAAACTGTTTGATATCTTGTATATGAAAACAATTATAGACAGAAGAAAAAAGCTATCTACTTGCAGCATGTTGTAAAAAGGAATTTTCATGGAGAGAACTTTAGTGTAACATATTATCCCGGGATTGCATCCCTACTGATTATAACAGAGGTTAGGTTCACACCTATATAGTTTTAAATTGCAGTTAAGCTCCTGCTCGCGCATTTTCAAATATGTATTTACACTCAGTAAAAGTCCTGATGAGTGAACAGCAGGAGAATCTTAATAAACAAAACAGAAAGAAACGACTACACCAAACACAGTAGAACTTTAATTACCTATCGACCGGTATAATTTTAATGTGCTGAAACTGCAAATCGTCAAATATTTTAATCATAAACAAGTTTTTTCCCTAAATATTTATAGCAGACAAAAAACGAAACAAAACCTTAATTGGACTATTTGTTATTAGTATTCAATATTATTGCTGTTTATAACAAAAATTGCTGACATGGGATTTACAGATGATTAAGTTGTAATCAACAAGGAAGTATTCCAGTATTAATGAGAGCTCAAAGAAGGCAAAGAACGTTTTAGGCGAAAGAAGAGTTGTTTAGAGTGTTAGAAGGAATTGAGTAGGCATTGCTCTCTCCTTTGGGAGAGTAGTGTCGTATGCGAGAGCAGGAGCTTGGAATTTAAAACTGTACATGAGAGAACTCTTTTAAAAATATTTAGAAAAATCGATTTTATTTGGCAAAAACACGGACCATCCTATGAGCAATCAAATGGTGTTCATAATCTATATATTAATACGATAGCCTGTGTGTTCTTTTGTGTTTCACACTTTCCGGCAAATTTGATTGGTTAAGATTTAATTCCGGAATATACATTAATTACAGAATACACATTTACGAACGCTCAAGGCAGCATTCGAATAGCGTGTTCTCACAGCTATATGCGTTTTTAATTCTATAAAATTTAGGTTTATATCTCTCAAGAGTTGTTAAGAAATAATTGATATTAAGTTATTCCGTAATAAAAAAAAAACAATAACACACATCTCTCGGCCGGTGAGTACAGAAAATTGAGAAGTATTTTGGTTTTTTCATTGTTTATTTTTCTTTATATTTGTTTATTGAGAGAGAGAGAGAGAGAGAGAGAGAGAGACGCCGATGTCTTCGTTCATTAAAATATTATTGCTACTACTAATTGATATAACATGTAAACAAAAGCCCACACGCATATGTTATGAAACCTCGAAGTTAGCAG
Source organism: Euprymna scolopes (assembly GCF_053919585.1). NCBI lineage: Eukaryota > Metazoa > Mollusca > Cephalopoda > Sepiida > Sepiolidae > Euprymna > Euprymna scolopes. Next base: position 37,008,058 of record NC_136493.1, on the reverse strand, counting down.
CACTTTATTTGCGAAACGGAACTGGTTTTGTATATAAAATAAAAGTTTTAATAAAAACATTACATCTATATATATATATATATATATATATATATATATATATATTAAATGACAGTTCCTTTTTCTAAATAAATTATTTTTCTTACAACAATTAAGCCGAGCGTCGCCGATGAAAGCATAACAAGAAAAGAAAACTTACCTTAAATTTTAAGTTTTATTAACTGAAAAAAAAAATGTTTACAACAATATTTTTTCTTTTTTGTTGCTATATATATATATATATATATATATATATATATATATATATATATATATATATATATATATATATATATTAAAATAAATAATGCTAAAGTTTTTTTGTTCGAGAAGAGGCTTAGAGGTAAGTCAAATAAATGCTTTCAAGGAATTTTTTTGTAGTTTTTTTTTTTCAAGAAAAATTTTAAATAATTTTTTTTTGTTGTTTTTTGGGGCGTTATTATTTATTTATTTATTTTTTTCTTTCAAGAAAAAACCTGAGAACTAGAAAAGTTGAAACAAAACTGAGTGAGATAGTTTCGTTTTATTTATTTATTTATTTTTTTTCATATTAAAACAAATATTGTTGTTGTTTCCTCATACCGTTGTTTTATCAATGGTGTGTGTGCGAAGATCGTATTCGCGCTGGAGGTCTTTCTGTGTTGCTCGCTCGAACGCCCACAAGTGGATGATTTTAATTATGATGGCAATTGTCCGCCTAGACTTGCCAAAAAAGTTACCAGTCCGGATGATGGAAAGGTTCAGCATTTGGTAGCCTGACACCTTCAGGCATAGCCATCACTTACATTTCCTCTTATAATAAGACTACACCTATGTTCACATGGGGTACAAGTTTTCGTCCGTCCAGTAAATTTTTCGAGGACTCCGGCTGGTGTTTTCAGCTGCTCACTTAAGGCTGTAAAATTAATGTTTTTTTTCTGACGTGAAAGTACGAAATGGTGAGCCTCTTTTTTTTTTTTACTAATTTGTTTTTTCTTCCTCTTCCGAATTGTTGTCTGCTGCTTTGAATTTCCAACTCACACGAACACACGTCACGTTGAAAACCATTGTGCTACACTGTCATTGGCTCAGCTTTATGTTACGTCAGACAGCTTAATTTCCTTGGCGACGCTCGGCTTACTCCGGCTGTTGATGCCATGTTCCGAGGGAAGCCGGGCATGCGCGTGTGTGTGCGCTGAGTTACGTCTGGATCACTCTCTGCATGAGTACCATATTTTATATTAATACGATAGCGTGTGTATTATTTTCTGTATCACATTTATTTTTTTCTTCCGAGTGTCTGTCGTTTAATTGTAATGCCTTTCCATTTCTTGTAATTAATAATTTCACCAAGAATTCTTCATCAGTTTTGTTTCGGTTTCGATTATAGCTGAAAGAACAAGTTATATATACATACATTCTTTTTTTTTTTCATAAGTTTTGGTTTCGTATTCGATTCAAGCTGATGCACGCAAGCCATATGGATATATTTTATTTTTGAAATCACAAGTTTATAATATATAAGAATGGATCGAAAATTGACTCTTATAGTAATATATACGAAATCTGCATGAATTAAAATATTATATTTAAGCATATTTTACGACCAGGCTCTGCCGGGTGTCCCTGCTAGCTTAGATATATACTTTTGCAGTTTTAACAAAAGAACTACAATAATATCAGGGTGTCTCCATTTACTCTGAACATCCAGAAAAATGCCAACATCAATATATTACATATGAAAGAGTCCACTATGGAATTTCCACAAGTCCCGCTAGTGTTAATTAATGTTGGTACGCACACAGTGTTCCTAATTTTCCGAGTGGCAATATTTTCTGTCTAATTAACCCTAATCCTCGATTAACTTTTGGCCTTGATAAATGGTGACCTCAATAGTAAATAATAATCTTATGATATCTTGCATATCTTGAGAAGAATTATAGACGGAAGGTAAGCTGTTTAGATTAATGAGGGAATGAGTTCCATACTTTTCTCGATTCCGATACAATTACCGATTCCGATTCTTTATTAATCTCTGAATATTTAATTATGGAATTCTTATTTTTCATGATTACCGAAAAAAAATAAAGTGTGCATTTTCTCAAACGTAAAGATACACTTGTGATGGATGATCTATCGATTTTTAGTTTTATTGGTAGTTTAAAATCAATAAATATTCATTATTTTATCATTACTACCAACAGTAGACGATTTTGCTTTAAACAAAATAAATTTAAAAAAGCCAATGTAAAGAATCGTTTTTGGCATCGGAAAATAGGCACAAATTTTCCCGATATTGAACCCCTAAATGTTCTGATTTTTCTGATTTCCGATTCTGGTTCTCATTAATGGTCCCAATACTAGTATAAGTCCTGGGTGTGACCTTAAACTATATCCGAAAGTGAAGCCCCAGCTTGCGGGCTTTGGGGAGTGTGGAGCTACCCTTTAATTGCCATTGCTCCCAGGTCCACTCTAACCTGGACTGGTAGTGCCTGATAGAGTCCAAACTATAGGTTAAATAGAAACCGACTTAAAAAAAAATTAAATAAATATACTCTACGAAAAAAACTGTTCTTCAAAATCACTGGATTTGACATTAAATAACCTGAAAAGGGTTGATATGCCGTAAAACAAAAACAACCAACCAACTCTAATATAGATGCAACACATTGTAAAAAATAGTGAAAATGGGAACATAGAAAATTTACCCTTATCCTCGAGATGCTATTGACCTTGATAAGTGGTGATCCCGATAGTAAAAAAAAAAAAAAGAGGTATTTTGATATCTTGCATATCGCGCGAAGAATTCTAGATAGAAAGAATCCGTATAATTATAACATGGAAAAAAGTGATTCGTGAAACGAAAAAAAAAAAAAAAAAGAAGCTGTTTGTAAAAAACAAAGCGTCTGGGGACTAAGATGTATTTATGCTAATGCCAGGAAGCTTCTGCAAGAGCCGCGCAGCATCGGAACCCGACCAGACACGTGTTTTGATAACATCTTAGAGGGTCCAGAATTATTTGTAGATTGAGCCGTTTGATTCTTGATCTTCGATGTAATTGCAAAAGACTGGCGAAATTAACATGCAAGTGGGTGGGATCAAAATGGACAAAGAAAACAAGTTGGAGGTTTTAGCTTGCATTTGATGAAATCCTCAGAGTCGGTCTTCCTTACCACAACGCATTTCTGGCATCGCAAACACCGTTGCACAGCGAACTTTCGATAGGCTACCGAGGTGAATGCTATTAGGTCCGCATTCTAAACACATTTACTGATTAACTGAAAAAGAGTTTTGCAATTTTCAAAGATGGCCTTCATCAAAATAACAAAGATTCGGATAATTAATGGAAATATAATAGAAAAAAAAAACTAGAAAACCGCCCGGCGTTGCCAGTTTCTAAGATACGCTTAAATATGATATTTTAATGTATGTAGATTTCGGATTTATTATTATAGAGACAATTTACTATTGATTATTATATTGTACCCATTATATAGTAGTACCCCTCGCGGTGTCACACGGTAGCAAAATGCGCTTAAATATATTTTAATTCATGCAGATTTCGTATTTATTATTATAGTGGCAATAATCTACGGATTATTCTATTGTATCCAATATATAGTAGTAATTTAAATAATAAAAAAAGAAATGCTGTGGGTGCCATCAGCTAGAATCGAAACGAAAACATATAGCGTTCCAGCCTTTGTTGTTAAGTTTGAAAAATTTGCTAGAAATTATGTCATAGCTAGGGCTATGACAACAGCATATTCTTTTCATTGTTTTGACTTTCGAGTATATATGCGACACAGTTAATCAACCGAGAACCACATCACTCTATATAAAAGCATATGAGGTATCAACGGATACACACTCGAGAGTCAAAAATATTAAAAGAATATGCTGTTGTCATAGCCCTAATAATAATACAAAATCTGCGCATTATACAATCAGCAAGATGAAACAACTTTTGCTAATATTCATATAAAAATCATAAAACTACCTTAGTAATTTTATCTTTCACATATACATTGTTATCATTTCTGATGACCTAAAGAAAAAACTACCACTAACTTTTCATTTAGAATGGCAGATTTCTTTTCATGTTCATTTTAGATGTCGGGATTGTCTGACTTGCTATTTGCTTTCCAATGTAAGCCTTTCTAATATATATATATATATATATATTTA
>NC_136493.1:36991352-36998852 GCF_053919585.1 Euprymna scolopes | reverse complement strand
ATACACCCACACACATATATATTTATGGCATAATCACGTTGCCATATTAGTTCCCGTTAAATCACCAAAGTTAAGCAACATTAAGCCTGGTTAGTACTAAAATGGGTGACCATTTGAGAATTTCAAGCGCTGTATGTGCTCTCCGATTATCTCGGCAGTTTTTTCAGCATTTTGTCAGTCGTCCTGGACTTTTCCTGGCCATTCGACAGGAGAGGTGTGGTTAGGGATTGTACAATTCTTGCCTCACAATTACATGTGCAACAACCCTTACAGGGGTAATCATTGTTTTTTTTTGTTGTTTTTTTTTTTTTACATATATAGGTATGAGATATTATCTATCATAAAGTCGATAATATGCACACAAAAAATATATGTTTTTCTCTCTTTCCATATCAGAAATGATAAAACGCTGCTTAATCTTCAAAGAATTCACGTATATATGACTATAAAATATGATCAAAGTTATTTTGGTTCCCAAATGACACATTTGCTAAAAGCAAATAAGATGGTTCCAAGTGTATGCTGTTTTGGCCACCAACTTTGAACCTTCTCAGTTGTTTTCAAAAGAATCTTTTTGATGACTATGATCTGATGTTTTTTTAATTTCTTTTATTGTGGCTGATTTTACAATGTGTATTTGATTTGAACATGTTAAGATTTGTGGTGATGGTGAGGCGATATTATTGCCCAACTCTGAGGATAACTCATGTTTTTATTTCTGTTTTTTTTTTTTTATGTGATTCTGCTTTTAAATGTATTTAGCATAATGGTAAGAGTGATTGCTAATGATCCCGGAAACTGTGGTTCAATACTCGATCGATTCAAATAAAAAATCTTCAAATTGGTACTCAGAAATCACGGTTTAATCCTCAAGTAATTCATATCAAAGACTTCCAAATGTTACTCGGAGACCGGGGTTCAGTCCTCGATCGATTGATAAAAAAGACTTAAAATGGTACTTGCAACCATGGTTCAATCCTCAGCCAATTCATATGAAAGACTTAAAACGGTACTCACAGAGTTCAATCCTCTATTGATTCAAATCAAAGACTTCAAAATGGTACTAGGAGACTAAGGTTCAATCCTCAATCGATTCACACGAAACACTTAAAATAGTACTCAGAGACCGAGGTTCTATCTTCGATCGATTCAGAGTAAAGACTTCAAAATGTTACTCAGAGACCAAGTTTCAATTCTCAATCGATTCAAAAGGAAAACAATATGGTACTTAGAGACTTGGGTTCAATCCCTGATTGATTCATACCAAAAACTTTAAAATAGTACTCGGAAACCAGGGTTCAATCTTCGATCCATTTATACCAAATACATCAAAATGGTACTAGGAGACCGCGGTTCAATCCTCGATCGATTCATACTAAAGATTTCAAAATGATACCTCGAGATCGATTTATATCAAAACTTTAAAATAGTACTCGGAAACCAGGGTTCAATCTTCGATCCATTCATACCAAAGACATCAAAATGGTACTAGGAGACCGCGGTTCAATCCTCGATCGATTCATACTAAAGATTTCAAAATGATACCTCGAGATCGATTTATATCAAAACTTTAAAATAGTACTTGATGTACCCTTGCTTAAATACTCAGCATTAAAAATGGAGGATCAAGGACCACTGGAGTAATCCGGGAATAGATTTGCCCCTTTCGCTACACCTTGGTGTAGCAGCTAATGAAAAGGGAGCCTTCTGATCGCCCTTTACTATAGTCGACCGCTAAGCTTAAATGCATTAGTAAATTATTTTGGGAGTGGAAGCGCCCAGTTAGATAGTATATACATGGACAATGTAGAAATAATACAAGTTAATTAATCAATAGAAGAAACATTTTAATCTCAGATGTGAAACTTGTTTTGGTTTTTAGGAAATAAAATATTTTTTTTATCTTTATACTAATGTAGTGAAACTCTTTTTAAAGACAGGCTTAGTTCTGATGACCTCAGAGAAAGATTAAATCTGGAAAGCATAGGGCGATGAGTGCAGAACAAAAGACTTCGATTGTATGGAAGAATGGGTGATAGTTCTTGAGTCAGTAGATGTAGAACAGTTGAATTAGCACGTCCAGTTCACAGAGGAAGGGCAATGAAAACATAGGAAAATGGAGTTGAGTGAAAAAGGAATAAATAAATACCTGGCCAGAGATAGGTTAGTTTGGGAGTTACTTTATTAAAAAGTTCAAATGAATCGGTAATATCTGATGTGGTATTAGCCATTTACCATTTACCAAGGCCAAAAGCCACTTGAGGATATGTGTTAGTAAGATTTTCAGTTAAATGATGGAACAGCACTGTGAAAAGATTGAGAACCATGTTTGATTAATTCACATGTCAACTCAATAGATATTCGTTTACATTGGATTTCAAAACCACCATGTTGTAGTCTGGAAAGAAACATTCCGGTGGTAACGTTTTTCATATGTAGGAAGTTCATAGGAAGAAACTTTGTTCATGGAGATTCCCTTTGATTTTAGGTACACACAAAAGGAAGAAAATAGTTCTTTTTAGTGTTGGTTGAAGTTTTTGCCGAGGAGGGTGGTAGCAAATAGGGTTAGATACAATAGACTGAAGATAAATTAAGCAGCTGCCATGGAAATACCGATAGCGTAGAGAAAGTCAAGCTACACCCCTTCTTCGAGAAAGAGATTGCAAGGAAGAGAAGAAATCGTCTCCCACTACATTGTGAAGTCGATTTTATACTCTCCCAAAGTTAGAAATATTATTTCGCTCAAAAGACAGTCTGCTTCATGCTTAACTATGATCAAAGTGTAGTATCTGTTTTGATACTACACTTCACTAATTCTGTCCTATGTCAGTGAAAGAGAATTTCCTTCTCGACTGAGGCAATTTTTTGTCCCTAACCAGACTGCTCCTTTCAGGAAAGTTAGATTTTTTCCATATTAAGAATCGACCTCATGTTTAATTCTGCCCTCGTGGGGAGGCAAGTAAATGGGGACAAACTGATGAAGTACGTGAATAGTTGTGAAAGAAACAGTCAGACAGGGAGAAAACGAGAAATAAAGGGATTTAGGAGCTTGGGTGGGAGGTCACAGAGCCGCCGACGCTGGGTTAGCAGTAGCAGCAGCAACATGCAGATAACCAAGCCGGTTGTGCAATGTGACGTCACAGCAGAGATAAAAGGGACACACTTGTCTAGAGAAACAAGTGTTCGAGACATTTTCGAAATGTAGAGGATTCAAGACGCGTTGAGGACACGAAGGAGCGAAAAAGGACGTGTTCAGAGAAGTAAGATTCAAGACGTGTTCGAGATGTGTGCGTGGTGTCAGAGTGAAGACGAGAAGTCACACGTGGCCGTAAAAGGAGAAACGAACTGTTTAAATATTTGGAGAAAAAAAAACTGCGTTATTGGAAGCACCAGATATAAAGGCTTTTGTTTACAACTGCAAAACGAGTTTCTTCCTTTTCTTTGTTTCTTTGATATAACGTGTATGTTACACAGAGAGAGAGAGAGAGAGAGAGAGAGAGAGAGAGAGAGATGGGTGTAAAACAAAACAGGATAAATGGAAAGAGTTGTGAAGAAAAGAGATATAGAGAAAGGTAAATAAGAAAAGGGAGAATTAAAAAATAAAGATGGTGAGAAAAAGTGGGAGAGTGCGAGAGAACTGGTAAAGCTTGAGAAGATGGCACTCTTAGAAGTAAACAGAATCATACACCAGCCCAACAGAGCAAGAAAACTACCGTCGCACTGATTGTTGTAATAGTAGTAGTAGTTGTAGTAGTAGTTGTAGAAGAAGAAGAAGAACAAGAAAAAGAATTGACACTAAATTTATATCTTGAATAAAGACAGCTAATTTTTGGCAAATTACTTTTTCCACTCTAAGAAAGCATTAAAAAAAAAGAACAAAAACGATAATAGCAATAAACTAATTTATGACTACAGTTGTTCAAATTAAGACATCAATTAATGAAACTAACGTATTGATTGGAATTGTGATAATGATGATGATGATGATGATGATGATGATCCTCCTCCTCCTCCTCCTCCTCCTCCATCAAAAAAAAAAAATAGGTTAAGAAAGAGAAGAACTCTGTAATAAATCTTAAAGAGATTATGGACGAAAATCTAATGAGAACCAAAATTCCATGATCGAAAAGCCACGTTTTTATTTTATTTTATTTTAAAATTTTATTTTAAAATTTTAATTTGTATCTCCGAAGAAAAGTTTCAGAAGATGTTTTCCAATGACTAGAATAGTTTGATTTAAGAGTTTCCAAATAAACTTTCCGAGTTTAGTTTAATTTCCTCTTAAATTTACCGCCCCGGGGCGCTCAAGATTCGGATAACAATTACGTTGGTATGGTAACACCAAGGAATTAGTCAGATGTAAAAATGTAGTTTTCTTACTTTTTTTTCTTCTTTTTTTATTTCAAGGACATTTTTTTTTCTTTTTATTTTTGTATATTTTCGTTGTGAGATAGATAACCCTTGACACAATTCATATTTTTAGATTGATAACCCTGACACAATTCATATTTTTCATTCCCAAAAGTAAAAAGAAAAAAAATATATATAATTTTAAAATTGTGAAATCGATTTTCCAACATATTGATCAACACCAACAAAGTTTTAAAAAGTTAACATTTTATCGAAATGTCAGGAATAAAAATAAAAATAAACTGTTTAATTAATCTATCTTCGTAACTTGAGATTTTCGCTTCGTTTTTTTTTTTTTTGTTGCCTTTTTTATTTTATTTTATTTTATTTTTTTGAAAAAATGATTATCCATAAATAAAAAAAGAATGTGTTAAATATTTTTTACCGATGTGCAAGCATGTAATCAGATTATTTATTTCAGACATTTTTTGGCGTAGTTGTCCAGAATTCCTTCAATATTAAAAAAAAAAAAAACATACATAAAGTCTGTATGATGTTCATACGCGTAACGAAACGAAAGCGTCACATCCCAACAATCACGTAAGTCGATCAATAGTTTTATTTTTATAAAGAAAAATTGTTGACACGATTTTAAGAGATTAACGGGAAATCGTAAGCATTACGAGACTACTCTTGCAATTTCGAATTATTGTAGAGTTATCTGCTCTTGTTTTCTCAAGATGGCGACTCGGGACAGCCCCTTTTGTTAATCTGAATTTCTTAGTAAAAAAAATATTTGATGAATAAACGTGATTTTGGGAATATGACACTTTTGTTCCGTTAAAAATACATACATCATACAATTTTTTTATTTTTTTATTTTTAATATAGAAGGCATAATCATATTGGCACACCGGTTCTCGCCAGATCAGCGAAGTTAAGCAACAATGGGCCTGGTCTGTACCAGATGAGTGACCATTAGGGAATACTAGGTGCTGTATAAGATGGTGGGACAGCATTACTGTCAAAGGAACAAGTAAGGCGCCTCCTTCTCTCTGCTAATCTGGGGAAGACCCTTAAACAAGGTCGAGAACCCACTTATGCCCCCCTCCCGATCAGGATAACATGAGGTCATGGAAAGCAGGTGACTGATGTAATATGGAAACAATCAGGAATGATTCTGTTCATGGTTTCATATCTCGTTGTGCTAGGTAAAAGATTCCCTTGTGTACAATGATCAGGACAATCGTCTAGGATGGGCACTGATACCTATAGTGTCTGTACAACTGCAAAGAAAACTATGGCAATGCATCAAAACACTTTTGAAAACAGCGTGAATGTGATTTTGAATGAGGAGCAACAATGAAATCATGAATTGCTTCCATTTCATAATATATATATATATATATATATATATATATATATATATATATATATATATATATATATCGTCTATTGATTTCTCGTATCTGAGAATTTCAGTTTCCCCTTCCTTCAATGTTTGGATCGCAGATGGCTTCTCAGACCAATCTGAGCATGGAATTTACGTGGACAGAGAAGGCAAGCAATGCTTGGCAGGGGGCGGGGTTGTTCAGCACGCTTTTTTCTTGCCTCCTTCTTGATCTCCACCAGTCTTCTTTCCGCTTCATATCCTTTGGCACCGTGTATGATCGATTGGAGCCACAAACACCGATCCTGATCTGTTGTTTCCTCAGATGTGAAAATCAAATCCGGTGTTTTTTAGGGTGGACTTGAGTTGGTCCTTGTATCGCTGTAGAGAACGGCCGATAGGTCTTTTTCCTGTGGCTAACTACGAGTACAGGGTTTATCAAGGGAGCCTGTTTTCATCCATTCTGAGGATGTGCCTTAACCAACAGTCTGTGCCTCATGGTGGTGGCCTTAATACTGCAGCTGTTTGCTCTCTCATGAACACTTTTGTTGGTTACATAGTCATAACATTTGATGTTCAGTATAGCTTGAAGTTATTTTTGTGGAATTTTTCGAGTTTAATGAGATCACTTTGGTACATAGTCTAGATCTCACACCCATACAAAGCCTTGGAACGTTATCGAATGCTTTTTGTAGGTCATAAAACACAAGAAAGAGGGGTTTTTGTTGTTCCTTGCTTTTCTCCGGCAGCTGTCTAGCACAGAAAATCATATCTGTTGTCCCCCAATAGGCATGGAAGTCACACTAAGATTCTAGGAGGATTGATTCCGTGACTTGTAACAAGCGATTCAGTAGTATGCAGGCAAAGATTTTTCCCATTATGGTCAAAAGGGTAATCCCACAGTAATTACCACATGATTTTCGGTCACACTTTTTTGAAGATGGTTTCTATTACTGCGTCTTTCAGATTCTTTGGTACTTGATATTCTTCCCACATCTTAAGAATGAGAATGAATGGTCTTGTTTTCAGATGTTGTCCACCATGATGGATAAGTTCGAAGGGGATATTATCAGGCCCGGGGGCTTTATTTACTTTCATTTGCTCCATCGCAATCTGAAATTATGGAAAGGATGGTGGTGCATTCATCCATAATTGTGCTGAGTACTCTGTGGCTATTTTGAGAAAGTCCTCATTTGCAGCAGATTTTTTATTGAGTAAAGTGGCAAAATGATCATTCCAACAATCCAAAATTGATTGTGGATCGTTGAGGATAGTGGCATTGTCTGCTGCAAGGAGTGTTTCGGTCGAGGATCTGATAGGGCCAAAAATTTGTTTTACACCGCCATGAGAATTTCTAAGGTCGCGGGCTTCTGCAAAACCCACCAATTCTAAAGCTTTACACTGCCATCACTTGTTTTCTAGTTCCCGTAATCTTGATTGACACTGTTTTTTACAGTTTTTATAGATGTTGGTCTTATGTCGGCTTCGAGGGTCTTGTTCATGAGCATGGCGAGCGTTTATCTTTTCTTGAATGAGTAGATTAATTTCAGCACAGTTTTCATCAAACCCGTCTTGATTTTTCTTTTTCTTTAAACCGACTGTGACTTTAGCTGATTCATTAACGATCTTACTGATTGACAACCATTCTTCTTCCAGGTCGCAAAAATTGGTTGGGTTTGTACAAAGGTGTTGTACAATGGTGTGTTGGTATTTTGTTTTTAGCTCTGTTTTAATTCTAATTTGAGCTTCTTTCTGGTGGT